>NC_056736.1:319502783-319677783 GCF_019279795.1 Protopterus annectens
AGGAGGCCATAGGAGGAAGAGGAGAATAAATTTAAGGAAAATTCATTAGGAAGAACTTTTCCTATCACAGGAGGAGGGAGGAAAATGCTATATTGGAATATTAATGGCTTCCTGGGTAAGCCAAAAAGGCTTAGGACACTGGCTTATGTTTTTAAAAGTGAAACTCATGTGACCTTATTACAGGAAACTCACCTAAAGGATAAAGAACTTGAAAATGTTATAGAATAAAAAAAGGACAGAAGGCTATTTTGCTGAGCTCAAACATGAGAGGAAAAGGAAGTTGCTATATTAATAAAGAAAGAAGAAACATTGAAGAACAGAGAGGGCACATACAAAGGAGTAAAAGGAATGTGTAAAGCAATAATTTATATTTGCCTCCAGAAACTTCTAAGAAGCAAATAAAGAAAGTGTTGAGGAAATTCCTGCCTTATCAATAAGGAGTGTTAGTTGTAGCTGGCAATTGTGACAACAAAAGGCATGTCAGGTGAACCAAGATATTGGTGGCTACAAGTGGTAGGTCTCTCAGATATGATACAGATAGAGGGCTCCAGAGTAGACTTTGCTAATTCTTTGTGTAGATTTGACACAGGGGCAAGACTAGATCAGCATTATGTGGAAAGGGAGTACAAACAGTTAAGCAAGTAATAACATATCCATTTGCCCTGTGAGATCATGCTGCAGGTAGAATTCAGGACTGAATTCCAATGCAGATTATACAGGGAAAGCCACTGGCACTTTGCAACCTATTTCTTAAAGAGAAAGGACTTTAGGGATTGGATAAATGAGTTATTAAAAGAAACCTTAAAGGGCATCTGCTTAGATGGAAGGAGTTATGGACAAATGGGAGAGAAGCAAGGAAAGGATAAAAATGCAGGTACTGATAAAGACTCAGGACATGTGGAGAGGAATGAGGGATAGTCGTAGACATCTGATGAAAAAACTTAAAGAATTACAAGAAACAAAAACAACTACGAGAGATGAGGAGAAAGAGGAGGGCATACTCACAGTGAAACAGCAATAGTGATGTACTTGGGTTGTCAGTTGTGTTGAGGCTAAAATATTTTGAAAGTACCACAAGGAGTACCACAACTTTAACATTAAGGCTGAGGTAGAAGTGGGCAAAATCAATAATAACCACATGAAATGATCTAATAACAGGAAAAATAGAAAATCAAACTGATAGAATAGAGATGACATTAGTTGAATACTATATTGAATTATACAGCAAGTAGAGGGCCAAGAAAGAGAAAGATTATAGAGTGCTTGAAAAAGGTAGGGTTGCAAAAAGTATCTGAAGAGGAAGGGAATTGTTGGATCACACCAATCTCAGAGCTAGAGATCAAAGAAACAATAGTTATCTTGAAAATGGGAAAATTCCAGGAATAGACAGTTTACACACAGAAGTCTAGAAGACAAGGGAATAGGAAGTAATAAATATATAAAAGTAGTGAAAGTAGTAATCCCAAAAGATCCAGTGCAACCAGGGTTGTATAGACCAACATCTGTTCTTAACCAGTACTATAAAGTATTTGCAATAGTCATAGCAAGAAGAGTGGCTAGAATGATAGGAACAGTAATAGTGCTGGATCAATGAGGTTTTATGGAGGGGGGATACAGACTTTTACAAATATTATGAAACTGTTTCTGAGACAGAAGGTTGCAGAGGCTGCACAGATACCACTGGTAGGCATGGGTTTAGGATGATACTATAGAGCTAAATGGAAAACAGTACTGGTGACTAAGGTGAAAGACATTCAGTGAGAAGTCAATCTAATTCTGGAAACTAATGGATAGTGTAGATAGGGCTCATACAGGGGCTGCATATATTAGAAGTGTGGTAGCTCAAATTTTTAACATGGAAAAACTTAGAGAGTCAGCAAGACAAATATTACCTATAGGAGTGGAAATGGGAAATAGAAGGAGGCAGGGAGTAGAGAGGGTGAAAGTATATAGAAGGAAATAAATAAAAAAACAAGTACTGTGAGCAGCATAGAACAGACTGGTGCTGAAAAGAATGTGAAGAATCATGACAGACATATAATTAACCTGTACATCATGGGCTAATCTCAAAGGAAAGAAGAAGAAAAAGGTAGACAAACAGAGAAACAGCATTGCCAAATATGGTACAATATTTAATTAAAGCAAGACTAAAACAGCACAAAGACAGAAGTTAATATCAAGGGGTTATGTCAGGCTTAGAGAAATAAAATGAAAAATAAATGCTGAGGTTTAGGAACGGATGGTCAAATCAGCTGCAAAAGGTCTATGCAGAAGAACAGTGGAAAGAAATATGCCTGGCTCCCAGGAGAGCAACTAAAGCAAGAAAATCAACTAGGCTACAGTAAATGTTGGCAGGGTGGATGTCAGATATGGGAGATGTGACAAGCAAGAGATAGGGATGTGGGAACATATTTTCTGGGATTGTTAGGGTCTATTTGAATACAAGGGTAGAATTTAAAGTCTAATGCAGAATATCCTGGGAGAGGAAATAATATTAACAACACACATTATGTTGAGTTGGATGGATAGCAATAGGCCTAAGCATGTAAAAGCACTGACCATCTTAATGCTGTTAGTTCTCAAAAGGTCATTACCAGGAGATGAAAAATGAAAGGCAAGCTAAACACTGAGGAGCTGAAAAATATATTAGAGGAGATTATAGATGATGAAATGAAACTGGTTATCCAAGACAAAAAGAGTCAGAAAGTAAGTAAATAAGTAAAATAAGTATGCTGTCTCTCAGCAGTACTCAGAAGCTTAAGAAATTAGTCAAGAATAAGGAAGATACAATGCGTACAAAGAAAAGAGTATTTTCACAGCAAGATCAATCATGAGACAATAAGAATCAATATTGACCCATACTATGTATAGTGTACATACTTTAAAAAGTTTGGAGTTATAAAAAGGGAGGAAAGATGGCAAAAACTAAAAAAGGTGGATATGAAAAAGGCGATGAAAAAATTGACAGAATGAGTTAAGTATCAATTGAAAGAAGACAGTGGAAGAACTGCTGGCAAGGGTAAAACAGTACGCAAGAGAGCACTGAAAGAAAATGAATGGAACCTAACCTGCAAAATGTCCTCACATGAGTGTGGAAGTCACAAAGTTTACCAGCTATTGGTTTCAGATTTGCAATAAGAATATATATATATATATATATATATATATATATATATATATATATATTTAATTTAAAGGTTGATCATATTGCAAATAGTTGACACCTGTTTTAAATGTTCAGAATGTTTAAGAAGACTAATAGAAACAGAAAATTAGTAAAATATAAAAGAATAAGTGATATGGCTATCATCATGCTTTGGTACTCAAGGTACACAAGTTTAAACAATGTAAGCATTGGATAGCTGATTATGCATATAATATGCTAAGAATGTTGCAAAATACATAATTGGATTAATTTATAAACTACCAGTACAATGTGGAAAAAGTGCACCATTCGTGAGAATTGCACAGTATGTTAACTAATGCTTATTTTATGTAACCATAAACAGCTGGCTAAAAATAAAACAGTATGATTATGCTTTGCAAGAGAGTGTGGTCAATCTCCACATGCACTTCTTTACCACAGATACATTCATGTACTTTCTCAAATCCATACACAATTGCTAAGCATTCCTTCAGTATTTAAGCGTATCTCTTGTGTGCATCTAGAAATGTCTTTGAATGATAGGCAGTTAGTATACTCTATTGAAGGGTCATAGTTCTTATATCATTCTGACTAGCACCTTCTTGCAACATGAATAGCTTACTCACATTTGTTATAATACAACACTGGTGTGCCTGTAACTAATTTCTTCATCATTTCAAAACTCTTTTCTTTTTCATAACTCCATTCCCGAGCTATGTCTTATATGAACAGTTTTCTTAGAGGCATTGTTATCTTAAACATTAGGTATACACTTTGCAAGATAGTGTATCACAATCATTCTTAGAAACTGAAGAAATGCTTGCATGTCCTCTAGCTTTCCATTTCCACAACTGTTCTGATTGCTTCAGGCTTCACGTCCTCTAATGTTCAGATATTGTCCATGAAGTCCAGTCTTGCCATTTTTATTTTTCAGATGCACTTAATTAGCTTGAAATTATGTTATATGAAACTACTAACAGATATATCAGTCTTTTGCTGTGGTCTACTCTTGTCTGATCTCACAATAGTTGATCATCATTTACGTTTACAATACCTTCCAAGCCTTCAGTTACACTTGCAATAAGTCTTTAGAACACTCTGCTCCTCAATAAATGCTAAACAGAAGTCTAATGAAACTCAGCCTCCTTAATTGTAGATTAAATATATGCAGTTTGTAGTTTTCCACATCTAGCTATATATATCAGAATCATTATCTTACATTTTTTATTAAACACACCTTTATTGAATTATCACTTGTGACACTGGCAATTTTATATTTATATAAAAGTAATTAAACTGTATTAATAAGTTAGAATTAACAAACATTATGCTTCACATATATTTCAATATATCATATAACCTAAGCAACATTACATAAATTATTCAATTCCTGCCCCTTTTTTAAACAAGAAACATCTTTATTAAACCATCATGACATAAGCAATCATACATTTATATAAATGAAAACAAACCATACTGACACAATCCTAGTTGCAAGCATTTTATAGCACAAGCTATACTGACACTCTCCCAATTGCAAACATTATGCATCACTTATAATCTACCCAATCATTTTCAGTCAAACATTACATAGCTCATTTAAGTTCTGCCTTCTTTTAAATGTCAGTCATCCCTTCTATGTACTGTTCCCACAATTCACATTTTTTTTCTGTGTAATTTGCTCCTACCCTTTTCTAAAGATCTAAGTTCCAGTTGTTTTAGCTCTGTTACTATATTCACTTCTTCTAATATAGCTGGTTTAGATTTTGATTTCCATTTTCTAGTAATTGCTTTTTTGGCAGCCACCATAATTAGACACAGCAAGGCCTTACCATGTCTAGGCAATTCCAATTCTGTATCATAGCTCAGAAAAATCATCTCCTTCGTCACACCAATCTGCCCACCCAGTATCTCCAACACTGCATCCCGCAGGGAATCCTTAAAGTCTGCCAACCCACCACATTCCCAAAAATATGTTCCCAAGTATCTCTTTCTTCCCTGTCACACCTCCAACATTTGCTGTCTACCTGAAGAAAAATCCTCTGGAGTCTACTTAGCATCTAGCATTGTTGAGATGTGTTTAGCTGTAAGCAATGGGTACTGCCATGTTTTAATATTTTTATTCAGATCTTGGGGATCACCAATATAAACACACATTTCATCTTGCTTAGCAATAGCAACTACATTACTCAGCCATTCTGATAACTATAATTGCTAAGTTGGAATTGTTTCTTAAAGTCACCTAATCTTTTCACTCCAGCTCCTGCTCAATTTGATTCATCAGAACTACCCATAATTTCCATCAGAGCTAACCAATTTTTCTTGCAGCCTATATCAATGGCATCGTATTAGGATTTATTTTTATATGTCATTCTACTGGACATTTTCTAAGCCTGCTAATAAATCAAAATTACCAAGAAGAATATCATGGCTGTGGCATTTAAGAAGCCTATCCAGGAGTACAGCTGCATCTCTTTAAGTACAAGAACACAGACTATCTCTGATTTCATAATGTGAATTTGTTTTACAATTCTTAGCATCTCACAAATCAAACTACACAGACTATAAGGTGAATTAACTTATTTAAGTGGTATATTAAAAAGTCGAAATGTTGTACTTCTTTCTTTTCTATTTCTGTGAGTAGCTTTTAGCCTGCTGCCTAACTTGGTGTCTTGAATATTTTAACAAATGTGTACACAGCTCTCTTTTATGTGCCATTATCTCCCATACTTCACAGGTTTCTTTAAACAACCTTATATGTAATGTAGGTTTGTTGGTTTGTGTTTTTGTGTTTGTATGTGTTTTGTTTGTTGGTTTGTTGTAGTGTGGGTTGGATGATGTATGTGGCGCATGGTGTGTTTATGTTCATGATTTTGTGTTTCGCTATTTTGGGGTTTCGGGATTTGGAATGTTATAGTCTCGGGATACTGAAATTCGAGATTTATATACATACATACATACACACACACATATATATCTATATATATATATATATATATATATATATATATATATATATATATATATATGTGTGTGTGTGTCCTTCAGATGGTCGAACTTTTAAAAGCTCAGCTTTCATATGGCCGAGACCATATGATCGAACTTTTAAAAGGTTGAACAGTCTGAATGGGGATCTCCATAGAGCACAGAATGAGAAGATTTCCCTTTACCGCAATGTAGTGCGATCTCGGAGTTGGTATATTTAAATAGCGGGAGTGTGTGCAGGGGGGCTTGCCCCCCCCCGCTAGCACTGTTTAGCATTTTTTTTGTTTATTTTTTTTTTCGCATTGTCAGACATTCAAATGTTCGATCATATGGTCTCGTCCATATGAAAGTCAAACATTTGGATGTTCAGTTATGTGAAGTAGACCTATATATATAAATATATATATATATATATATATATATATATATATATATACTTTTTAATACATTAGTAATATTAGGTCAGACAACCTGGAAATCCCTCACCCTGACTATCCCCTACCAGTCGGCACTGGTTTGGTGACCTCAAACCCTGTCCACAAGAAAGAACAACCTCACATGAATGGCTTATCAAGGCTGCCATGTAGAAGGAGCAACCCGGATACAGCTCTGGCATATATTTATTTATTTATTGATTTATTTAATATTTGTTTACCTGGAAGGTCTGACTGGGTCAGAGCACATTTTCAGCTGAGGACCAGGGAGAAAAGCTCCAGAGACAATGTGCAAATAACAAAAAATATAATAATTACATATAATTACATTGGTTAGTGCATCTTAGAACAGAACATAATGTATAAATCATAAATTCCCATTGATTAAAAGGAGAGATTTTCATACATACAAAGGTTCAAACCAATCTTGCATGGTAGAATACAGACATAAGGTTTTAAGTATTATAATATTTCACATTGATGACCAGAGCAGACAATTAAACATATAATTGTGCAAAGCAATACTGCAGAATAGAAACTGACACAGGTGAGTAAGGGGAAGGATATTCACAAGATGAGGAAGAGGGAATAAGAGGTAGTTTAGTAAGCAGAAGTAGAGTGTGGGGGAGAGAGACCACAGAAAAGGTAAGGTAGGTTAAGTAAGAATAGGGGAAGAGAGAGAGAGAGTGATATGGGTATTAGTAGGGGGGTAATATGGGAAGGGTAGTTTTAAGGCTAGTTATTTGTGAGGGGGAGGAGGGGGATATGTCAGGAGAGGTAAGTAGAAAGTGAGTAATACAGTTACATATGTTGGTCTAAAATGGCTATTCAGCAAGTCTTGCATCCCTTTTTATTTTGATTCCAGCTACTGAATCTTGTTCTTTCAAACCTTCATGCAGTCTGTCACTTACTACATTCTGTTACTGACGGATCTCTGGCACTCCCATATTGAGGAGCTATATCTTCTATTCTTTTTTTTTTTCTTTTGAACTCTTGTATGCAAAGGCACACAGGTCTAGCAGTCCTACTAACTGTCCTAGAGTACCAAAGAAAAAGTAACTATTGCAGATAACCCAAGCCAGGACTGGAATTCTGAGGGTACTTAATGGACACCACTCTCTCAACCACCAGCTGTGATCCAATCTCTATTGAAACATTGTGGGGCAGTTGAGAGGGTGATGGCTTTCAAGAAAAAAACTAATGCCTTCTTCCTTCTACCCTGCTGGAGACCACTGAAGGACAGGTAAACAGGTAAATTTTGTAATCTGCACTAAATTCTTCAATCATCAGCCTAAATCCTCCCATCCCCAGAATATACCCAGCTAGTCCCCTCTAACCCCAACCCCCTCCCTTGGCTTTTACCCACATTCAAGTCCCCCTCCAGCCATTATCCCATAGCCAGCTTCTCCATCTCACCTCTTTGTATTTATTTAACTACACTTGCATTACTTTTTTATATAAGTTTTTGTAGTAACATACATAGTCTGTTACCTAAGAAATGTTACCAGATTTAGCCTCAAACTCCAAGACATGGTACCTGAACCAAAACAGTCTTACTGGGCCCTGTGGATGCTGAAAATAAGTACACTTGTATTAGCTCCTTGCATCAAAGCTAATGAGGCTGATGGCTCATTATGCTTACTCTGTATATCCATCCTCCACCCTTCCCTTTCCTCTGACTACCTTATTTCCTTCAACAAGCTTTAACTCCAAAGTCTAATAGTTTTTCATCCTGGATCTACTCCTACCTCATTTTCTTTCTTGGCCAATCATGCAGCATATTGATACTGCATACCTATCCCCCAGGCAAATATTCAAGGACAAATAAGTCTGCCCAGCAAGCTATAATTAGTTAAGTAACATAAGCATCAAAAGCCTCAGTATGATTAGTTGACCTTATAAGCATCAAATAATGAATAAACTGCAAGCTCTTTCTAGGCTCACAGTAGTTCCCAAACAAGCATCTCACTAGAGCTATGTTGATGCTTTCCTCTTCTAGAAATCTAAGTGCTTTATATACCTATGAAATTTTTCCCCAGCTGAGCTGCAGGAATGTGGCACATGGTATATCTTTACTTGGCTATTTTGCTCACACTGAGGAATAAGTCAAATTCTTGTACCAAATATACCACTTTTCTGTTAAATTGTCTTGCAGGAAGCACATTTCTAATTCTTTCATTTGTACAAGTGTTCTAATTGAAAATTAATGCTTTTAAACATATAAGCTCTCAAGACTAATATAATTTTTTCACTTCTGATCATACATTTTAACTTTCATTAAGGTGGTAACCAAGCAGGGATATATTACCCCATGGGTACAGGAGTACTGATTTTGCTATAATATTTAGCTGTTCGGTAAATATGCAAAATAAAAGCAGATACCAAATACAGAAAATGTAGTAAGGCCAATTAACACTAACACAAAAAGCAAATGCAAGACAAAAATAAGCTCTGTTAAATAAGAGGTGTTGAATAAAATGCCACTTTCAGAGAAAGCTCACATTTTTACAAATTCAGCCTATTCAAACAGTTCAAACTCTGGAATTTTAATATGCCTTTTCTAGAAAATGAAAAACAAATAAATCCATTTATCATTTTCCCAGTGTTGAAGTGTGAAGGACAAATCAGATATTTCATTCTTTGAGCCTTTGCTTCTGGCCCTTAGTCATGCAGAGGTCTCCTTCGTAGAGATCAGCAGGCTTCATTATCCCTGTACTACCCAAATTGATCACACCACTTCTCAGTTATCCGTAACCTAATGTCTAATTCACATCCCTTTAAACCTTTTGCTACTGCATTCCCATGACAAAGTGTGTAGTACTTTCCTGAATGTATTTTTACCTGACATTTACATTTCTTTGTCCTTAATGATTAGCACAAATGAACAGGATTGTTAGCTACTAGTAAGCTTCATTTTGTAGTCTTGTGTTTGATATTTTTTAGTCTCCTTCCTAGTTAGCTGATAGATTGACACCTTCCTTTCCATGCTTTATGTTGTTAAAGATCATCTTCCAAACATTTATTTATTTTACTTATCTTACATCTGTTGACCAGGATAGTCTGATTGGATACATGTCCATTTTCAGCGGAGGCCCAGGGAGAAAATCTCCAAAGGTAGTTACAAAAGAAAACATACATAGTACAAATTAAGCACAGTTTTCAGACTCTGTAGTAACAAGTTGTTGTTGTTATTGTTGTGTCTTTCTGCTTTTCCTGGTTAGGGGTCGCCACAGCGGAACTCCGGTCCTCTAATGATTGGCAGTAGATTTTTACATGCCGAGTTGCCAGCCCTGACGCACAACCTTCAAAGAAGGTACACCCATTCATGCATGTCTCCACACAGAAGACGCTTTAGCTGAGAATCAAACAGGACAACATCTTACTGTGAGGCGACAACGCTACTGCAGCACCACCACCACAGTTATAAGTACAAGTAAGTTATATAATCTCACAAACGTATGAAATAGTTTAAGAAATTACAGCACAAATAAATTGCAGGTGAAATAGTATTGGTACACAAATATAACTAAAGATTTTGTCAGGTTTGGAGCAAGGACATAACCAATGAGAATTGAAATACTGGTTGAGAATTTTCTTGAATTGAGTTAGAGTCATCTCTAGAGTAATGTCAGCAGGCAGTGAGTTCCAAGTTTTGCCAACAGAGTTGGCAAACAGAGAGTCACCGGCTGAGTTGTTGGATTTGACAGTCTATTAGATGAGCGAAGTGGTCTAGGGTTGCAGTAGTGGTAGATAATGTTTTTAAGTGCAGGTGTTTTTTCAGGTTGGTAAAGTACTTTATGAGCCACTATAAGTCAGTTGTACTGAATTAGCCTGGACAGTTCTAGCCAACCAAGATTATTTAGGTTTGTACAGTGATGTGTTCTGTAGGGCAAGCCAGTGGCAGAGTTAGCTATGTGATTATAGCAGCTTCAGAGTTTGTTAAGATCAGTTTTGTTTAAGTTAGTAAGTAGAGGGGAGGCATAGAAAAGGGTAGAGAGTAGATGAGTGCGGGCAATGGCAGTTCTGGCATGTGGGGTTAGGAATGGTTTAATCCTATATATCCAATAACATCAAATTATCATTGTCTTTTTTCCTTCTCCCCCCACCCATTTACATTCCATCACTAACCCATACTTTCTGCATCATTTCTAAATTCATAACTGGCATTTATTAACTAACCATTTTTTGCACTTCATAACACAGGGAGTGAAGGAAGACAAATCATTGACATAAATAAATACAAAAGCCAAGCACAAAAAAAGTAAGTATCATTTGGCACACAGAGAAAGACATTAAAGGGATCGAATGTCACATATTGTGGGGAGCCTTATCTTTTTAAGCAAAGCCAGACATATTGGAGAATTTCTACATGGAATAATTGAGCACTGCAGAAAATAACAACAAATGAGGGGTTACAGTAATACAGGAAGAAAACCTGAGGAAATTAGAGTCCAATACAGGGAAGAGATAGCCTTAAATAACTTTGAAGAAGAAACTTATAGGTGTTCTTGATAAAGTATACAGGTGGTAAAACTTGAGGTCAGGTAAAGGCTGACGCATAAAGTTCATTGAATCATACAGCAGCAAGATCACTTAGTCCTGACACAACATTCAAATCAACGAAAAAGGTCCTTTTGAGCAAATTCTAAATTAATCAACCATTTTCACTGTAGAATCAGCATAGCATGACATAATTTTCTTTCTCTGTAAAATGGTTCAACTTTGGAGTTTATTAGTGTGGGGGCTATCCTTCAGCAAAACAAATAATTAAATGAATCTAGTGATCCTAAGCTGCAACTACATTTATTTTGTTGCAGAAATGCATTCTAGGAAAAAAATGTTCAAATGCAGCCAATAAATTAAAGTTCATGGAATTATATGAAACCCAGGCTATGGTATGAGAACCTTGATCAAGAGGCAAGCAGTGTGTTAAGATTAAAATAAAAATTATGTCATATTTAGACTTTCTTTTAATTTATGAAATCATATTTAAAAGAGTTGAGTTTAGAGGAATGGTCTTATACATGATCAAAATCAGAATCTTCAGCAAACTTACTTTTACAGTACAGCCAAATATATTGCCAGTAGAGAACTATTCTGTTTTAATTAGCCTTATGACCACAGTGTAGGGATTAGATGGTTGTTAGTTGTATAAATGACCCTTTTGCAAGATGTGGCAATATTTCAAAAGCAGCTTTGCAAACTAAAGTCAGATGAAATACATGTGGACTAAGATCTTTTCATTTCTGACTTCTTAAAGAGGGTTTCCTTTTCCAGTATGCATACCCACATAGTGAAACATTGTCTCATCAATATTTATAGTAATCTTGAAAAAAAATCACTTTTACTTAGGGAAATTGTATAGTTATCTTGTGTTTGTGAAGAATGGACTGGGTAAAACAGAACATGTAATACTGTGATAAATTAATATCTCAAGTAAAGTGATTTACGTTTGCAAACTGTGCAGCTTGGTCAGTTATAAAGATTCTGAAACCTATTTGGTTGAATAAAATTTCCCTGTTTTAAAACAGGCTACTGATGTCATCTGTGTTACTCCCAAATAAGCAATCCACTGTAAAACAAAAAGGAAGAAAACAAATAAGGAAGATTTGAAGTACTGTTCATACATACAAACACACGCACAGATAGATATACATATCTGTGTGTGTCTGTGTGTGTGTGTGTGTCTGTGTGTGTGTGTGTGTGTGTGTGTGTGTGTGTGTGTGTGTGTCAATATATATATATATATATATATATATATATATATATATATATATATATATATATATATATACATATATATATATATATATATATATATACACACACACACACACACACACAAATATATATATATATGAGCATGTAGATCTATAGATGTAAACATGCATGGGTGTGTGCGTATGTGTGTATGTATGTGTATATATCTGAATGAAAAAAGTATCTTTATAAACTCATAAAAGTATACGTCTATGCATATACGGATGCATATAGTTAAACATATATGTATGTCAAAACTGAAACTAGAAATTTGTGACAATTTTAAGGCAAAATGCATATTAATGTGCATTTCTTATACTATAAAATTTATATGTAAACATCATGGCCAATTTACCACAACCTTGGTAAATGAAAGCAAATTATCCATAGATTTGAAACTATGACATTCTACACAGAACATATAAAATTAACATTTAACCTAAAGCCATCTATTTAATAGTAGCACCGAGTACTTTTTTCATTCCACACCTAAGGCAATTATCTTTCTTTTAAATGAAGAATGTTTTTTTACAGATTATTAAAAATGTGTGTTGATATAAATATTTAATGAAGGAACAGTATACAGCTTATGATTCTCAAAGACTTTGTACTGCCCTTTAAACCAGTGAAAAAAGTTAAAATGAATGTTAATTGCAGAATACTTTTACTGCATGTACTAGCAGCCCTAACAGGACAAAAGCACCTTTACAGAGTCATACTGTCTAGTAAAATAATTTACATACACTAAAGATGTTTATTTATTAATTTTTTTTTTTGCAGCTTGGATATTTTATTTTCATTTCTCAGAGAAGAACTTGAATGAAATAAAGGAACCTTGTACTGTTAATTATACACTGCTATTTACTTGGACCATATTTCACACAGTTTTTTTTCAGTAGTATTAAAAGTAAAATCGTAAGTAGCTGTGGGTTTGTCACTTACTGTATGCAGCTAAGTGCTGAGACTGGCACTTTATAAACAGAATAGAACAAATCTAGGCTAATGTGTTGGGTAAAAGAGTCCCAGGGAACTGCAGCTCTTCTTTCTCTAACTATTCTTCTGAGTTTTTCTGCTCCTGCACTTCAGATAATTGCAGTTTAATTGGGTGACAAGAAATGAAAACTGTGTCCACATTATCCAGGATTATCTCTTTTTCCTGAAGCCTGCCACCAATTGAAAGGAGCCCATTTATCAGGCCAAAGAATTGAGCTAGGTTGCTTTTGCTAGCCAGCAAGACTGTGAGAACAGACTGAAAATGGGAGAATGGAACTGACAGAGAAGAAAAATTATTTCAGTTGTTTATCATGAAGCAAGTTTATCTGATTCTTTGCAAAATGATATTGAGGCTTAGAGTAGTGAGCTTTGGGTAATGAACACTGACCAATTTTGCTTCCTCAACTTGCTTTGCTCCAGCACTGTTTCCCTTTTGTGTGGGCATAGCTCAACTTTAAAAGCCTCTTTCAGGCAGAATGAATGCACTTCATTTTACCAAAAAGGAACTTTGTACTGATAGCTAGAAAAAGGAAGGTTGTTTAGAATGCAACGGGAAACAATCAAGACAAAATGAAGAGCTTTCAGTTTCTATTATGAGCATGTCGCTCCATTCTTTTCAGCTGTTTATACATTCCTAGCACAATAATGCCTCTTTGCAGTAATATGTTCACCCTTTTACACTATTCATATTCAAGAAAAAAGCCCTCACATCATGGCCATAGTAATAAATACTAGAGAAATGTGGGTATAATGTCAATTTGCATTCTCTGAGAAGATGAAGGTAACCCTAAATGCCTCAGAATATTCTTTCATTGCTCATCTGTCTTTGTACAAACCCAGGTAAAAGAACATTATCACCACAGCACACATATTCTTTCATAGTCTCTGCATTGTATGAATATTTTAGCCTAATGTATTAATTGTCAAATAGAAAGAACAGTCTCTGAAAGTGTCTACTGCACTCAAATCCATAGCTGAACAATATCTGTGGAAAAGTGGCTTCTATTCACAAAGAAAGAGAATGAAGCTTTATTTCAGCAACTACAATGTGAATGAAGGTTACCAAGGATATTGCATGCTTTTAAATTCAAGTTTCTCAAGGAAACTATGTACAAATGGGTACTGAGCATTTAGACTAAACCACTCTGGATAGAAGCTTAATGCAAAAAAATACAACTAACTGTGGATGATCTGAGTTTTAAGGGTACATGTCTTTTCATATTCTTCTGAGTTGTGTTTAGATAGATTTATTTATTGTACTCACAATGAATTATAATTGTATAATGTCAAATTCTTTACATATTGTCCATCACAACTATGACAATACTGGAGACATGGATTATATATCCTAAATAAAACGTCCTTTCATGAGTATATATTGCTTAGATCGTTAAACATATATAACTATTCTTTTCTCATTGACTGTTAATCCTTCCTGAATACCTGACACTAGATATTTTAAAGAAACTTAAAATACATCATATGATGTTTAATATTTGTCAGCAGAACTGAACATGACCTCAATATGTGATTGTTAGGTTTACTGAAATTTGAAGTGTCAGACTATCAAGACACTACCACTGATTATCATTGTTTTACTAGAATTAAATATATATATATGATTCAGACTACATATTTCATTAAATTAGAATTGTGAAATACTTAGCCTTGAAATCCCGACTCCAAAAATTATACAATAAGAATTTTAAAAATACCATACATTAAATAACCTAGCTAAAATGTTAAACAGTCATGAAAAACACCATTAGCAGGATGAAATAAAATCCTGCAGCCACTGGACTCAGTGCTGGTGCTGCTTGTTACTACGTGTAGCTAATCTACAATCGTTTAGTATATGTAAAAAGAACATCATTTATTTAAAATATAAATAAGCAAAGGTATATCGTTTAGCAACAGATTTTCCAAAATATATATTTTGTGGGCAGAAAATGCTTACACATAAATAAATATTAATATGCAACTCATAGATATTTAACTCTTTTTAAGTGCCAGGAATAACATTTTAAAAAATAAAATTGTCAAAGTTCACTTTGTTGTTACTTCAGCTAATTTAGTTATTTCTTAATATTTGACATAACAGTTGAAGGATGTATTGAGTGGTACCAAAATAAGGATGTCATAGTATTGTACAATATACAAAGAAACTTCAGTAAATGAAGTCTAAACAGTAAAGTGCTTCTGAAATTATATTTGGTTGTCTGCTAACACTGTAGTATTCTATTATCATAACTTTAAACATTATGATTCTAGTTTACTGCTCAATTGGCTTGTTTTTAGCAGTAAAACTAATATCCAGTGACCCAATATTTCATACTCAAATATATCATCTAAACGCACTGAAAAAGATGAGCTCTTTGGTGTGTGGATATGAGAACTTAGGAGCAGAGCAGATTGCCATCACAAATAATAATAAAAAAGAACCTATATGCAGTTTACAACAAGGCATGGTAACACCGTTATGAGCTCCTGCAGTTAGTGTTCCTCAAAATGATCAGGTCAACTACTCATGTAATGTGTTTAGTCCGTCTATGCCAGTATGTTGAGTGTTCTGTGTTATAAACAGTCCCCCCTGGATTTACTAAACTTCTGTGCAGGACTAGCTTAGTCCTGCACAGAAGCAACCGTTTAGGAGCAGGATGGCAGCACGCCATGCATATTAATAAGGCGCGCTGCCCAAGCTCCTAGGCTTACACGGAGCATGTAAGAGTGCAGAGGGGGGTGTCTGAGAGCATAGCTCACAGAATAAACACACCCCTGCAATGTAAAACAGTAGAAAGGGGTATGCAATGAGCGAGACCACTCACAGGTGACCGCATATCCCCACCAACAGTCCCCCTTGTGTATAACAGCAACAGAATGTACTAATAAAATGAAGAAACCCAATTTTTTTTTAAATCCAATTGAAGCTAACCGTAGGTGCACGGGTGTGCCCATCACTTAGCTACGGTTAAAGCAGCTTAAAAGGCTGAAGAGGATAACAAGAAGATATATGTAAATGAAGCAGCACAGCAATAGTGTAGTGGGCAGAGCATTTACCTAACAAGCAGGCATTCCCAGTTCGAGTCCCACTGCAGCACATTCTGTTTTACATGGCAAAGCACATTATGACCAATATTTTTGTTGCATAACCCACTAAATAACATATATTTATGAACTGGAGTACTGCAGTAAATGCACATGTGAGGTGTCAGTGTCAGAATGTATAAGGCACTAGTAAGCAGGTCTAAGCACAAATAAGCAGTAGTAAGCATATGTAAGCACTTGTAAGCAGCCTTAAGCCTGTTTGCATGGCAGTAAGCAATGCCTAAACTGGCTAAGCAATTCTAAAGCTAACTCTCTGTAAACAGATGTAACAGCAGGTTAGCAGTGCTTACCGTCAGGCAAACCTGCTTACAACTGCTCAAAAGTGCCTTAATCACTCTGTATCCAATGGCCCTTGTTCTGCCCATCAACAAAATAAACAGCCATGCAGGTCTTGAACTGAGGACCCAATACACCATAGTCCCAGTAGTGAACCACCAAGCCATCACAGAAGTACAGAAGAATGAGGTAGTAGTAAACATGTCCTCACCATAGTATAACCAAACTGAAGCTGTAAAAGGAATCAGTATACAGTCATATGTACCATAACTCACTACATAACATAAATATGTGAACTGGAGTACAGCAGTAAGCCCAGAAGTGAGGTGTAATTGTAATAGAGTGTTGAAGTCCCCAGTAAAACACAAGGAGCCCACAGAGTGTATGTACACATCAATCAGAGATACCAGGCATACATATAAGGTGTAATGAATAGTAACACAATGCCAAAAAGGCATTATAATGAAGGTCTAATGTAAGCAATGCTAAGCATTGTACAGGCCAGCATAGGAGGTGTGAGCAATGTGTAGACCAGCTAACTCTTTGTACCCAGTGGTATACCCCTTTAAACAATGCCAACCTTAGGTAAGCAGGTTTGCCCATAGCTTAGCCTTTTCAAAACCGGCCAATCACAGAAAAGTGTGAGAAATCGGCTCTACTTAAACCCAAGAGGCGGGAATACATCTTATAACTGGTTGTAGCTTCCCCTTGCAGGCACTATGGCAGTAAGGGGAGAAGGAGTTCACTTCCGGGAGCAGCACTGGTGCATCCAGGAGTCCAAGGTCATGGCAGGACTCCTAGTTAAAGACCATGCACAGAGACTGCTGCAGGGCCAGTAAAAGGGCTCCCAATATAAGGTGGAGGCCTGGGACCGTCACGCCCGCAACCTCACCAGTGCCACTGGCATACCCCAAACTGGTGAGCAGGTCAGGCACCACTATGCTGACTTGAAGCGGCAGAAGGGGTACCTCTTGGAGGAGTGGCTCCAAGACGCTAGAGCATCAGGGAATGTTCCAGATGTGTGTAAATATCACCCCAGTATGTGTGTAATAAGTGCCAGATCAGGTATATCATGGATAGGTATGGCTAAATATTCTCCACAGCTGCAACGGAGCGGGCCACGAGCCAGGAGGCCCACTTCTACCACCTGGCATGGTTGTGACACGAGGCAGGTCAGTAATACTCATGCTTTTACTGTCATAGGAAATAAAAATAAAAGTAGTAGTAAATTAATTGCTAGTGTAAAACCTGTATTGTTCAAGTCAAGTACTGCATACACTAGAGAATATGGCAGGAAGAGTCTTATATTATTTGTATGGCAATAAAAGTATAATATCCTGACAAAACAGGTCTAAATACTGGACTGCATGTGTATATTCTGGTATCATATGGTAATGCAGATTTGCAATCATGTAATAGTACTATAGTATTAAGCACTGTTACCCACACCATGCACCATAAATTGAATGTGTAGGAATGCCGGTATATGACAGGTGTAATCCCAGAAGCCATTTAGTACAACTAAGCGACACACAGGCAATAAACAGGAAAAATGCAGACAACAAAAAACGAATAGCACATGCAACTGAGATGTGAATTGTTGTTTTTTTAGCACATGCAGCTACAGTTCGAATCCTGACAGTGGTAGTAGTCTGCATACAGAATTATACCCCACAACTGTACAGATATGTCCAGAATGTCTATTAAACTGGCCCATATCTATTGCCTATCAACCTGTCCCCCTGGGAAATCAGTGGGATGATCCCAGACATATAGGCAGCAAACAGGAAATACAACTGATTGACACATAACTATGACAACAAACCTGGCACACTAGCAACTCCCTAATACCTTATGTGACTAAGAAGCCACCTATGTCCCATTTACACCCCAAATTGTTAAGCTGTGGTCAGAGTGTGTACAGTAATAGAGTGAGATGTATATGCATAATAGTAATGTGGAACCTGGTACTGTGTGGGGGTACATTCAGGTAGTGCTAATAAACATTCTTCCCACAGGTCTGTCAGACACCAACACTGTGCCCAGAAATACAAGAATGATATGCAGTTGCTCTGAATAATGAGGTATTACACATCACTGTCACCCACACATTATTGTTGTCCTCACCCCTCTTCCAGGGGTTTGAGTGTCCAAATCTACCTCCATATTCAGTGAATATGCACAGCTGTTGCTGTAGAAGAAATGGGCAGCTATGGACCTTCCCTACACCCTTCCTGCACATCCCTAGCTATTTTCCCTACTGTCTTTCCCTCTTTGTACCCCTTTTTCACCACTTTCCTATCAACCCTTTTTGCTTTTCTTTTAAAGAAATTAGCATGGGTGTAAGCAGGAGTAAGCACTTTTAAGCAGCAGTAAGCGAGCCTAAGCCTGTTTGCATGGGGGTAAGCACTGCCTACACAGATTAAGAAATTTAGAAGCTGAGTATAAGAAACCGTAACCAGAAGTTAGCAGTGCTTACCTCAACGCAAACCCACACAAACCTGCTTACAACTGCTTTCAAGTGCCTTAATCACTCTGTATCTAACAGCCCGTGTTCTGCCCAGCAACAAAATAAACAGCCTCTGCAAGGGTCAAACCCAGGACCCTGCACACCATAGACAAAGTGCTTCACTACTAAGCCACACCAGATATACATAGCTCTGATGTTTTCAGAAACATATCATCCAGCCCAGTCATGCAACAGTACAGAGAATGTATACCAACATCTAGATGTATGTGTGTGTAAATATATTAATATATAAACAGATACAATATATATATATATATATATATATATATATATATATATATATATATTTAGAAATATATACATATATATAAATATATATGAACATATATACATGCAAATGCCTACATCGACACATATATATGTCTACACCTATATGTCTACATATACACAGCAAGCTACATATATGTAAGCAGATATATATCTATGTAGGTATATACGGACATAGTTATATATATGTCAGCAGATATATATATATATATATCCATATAGGTATATATGGACATATATGTGTAGATATCAATGGGAGATTAACTAAATCATAAATGTCTACATGCACCATTAATGGGGTTGAGAAGCCCCAAACAATATACGTCTTGTACAAATAGGTATACCCACCTCCCCACAGCCAAACACGTCCACCCTGCAATACACTACTAAGTGTTGCAGATCCCATAACCAGGTCCTGACATGACATGGGCGCAAGATGTTAACAGTACTACATCCCACCTGTATGATGTCAGGCTGGTAGTGGTAACATATCATGCAATAGAGTCTGGCTCCCATAGGAAATGTAAAATGTGAAAGCTATCAACTTCCCCAGGATACATATACACAGACACATATATGCAGATACAGATATATATATATATATATATATATATATATATATATATATATATATATATATATACATATATATATATATATATATATATATATATATATATATATGTATATATATATATATATATATATATATATATATAGATATATATATATAGATATATATATATATATATATATATATAAAGATATATACACACACACATATATATAGATATACATGTGACTACACATACATACGCAGAGATATGTACAGTAAGATACTCATGTAGTAGGCACACACAATATGGAACAGCCACTATGCCTACAGTTAACACCCTAACAACTGGACACTGGATGAGCCCCCCATACAAATGACATATGTTGCCTGCAACATATACCCACAGAGAGGTCATAGGATAAAACACCACACACAGGTTTGCAGAAATGGAATACCTTTATTTGTGTACTGTTACAGATGTATATACCATGTCATATAGCTGTTCAGACACTGA
The DNA here is from genome assembly GCF_019279795.1 of Protopterus annectens. Classification (NCBI taxonomy): domain Eukaryota; kingdom Metazoa; phylum Chordata; order Ceratodontiformes; family Protopteridae; genus Protopterus; species Protopterus annectens. The sequence continues at coordinate 319,523,349 of NC_056736.1, forward strand.
CATCCATATAAACAGAGTAATGCGACTGTGAAACAGTTATACTAATACAGTAGTCTGGAAAGGTCCACAACTATTGCTGTCCAGGCCAAGCCATTCAAATCGTACAATAGTAATGACAGACTGGGCCACAGGATGCCACACAATCAGCAGTAAGTGATGCAGGTGTATAGTCCAGCAGCCCCTATCTACACTCTGTACACAATCACTAGGTGGTACAGACTTCAGTTGGCCAAATGGGATGTAACTGATACATAACAAGGCATAAGTGACACCATCACAGGCACACTGTCAAACAGAACAGTCTGTATGGTAGGAGGCAGTAGGCCTGCAGTAACCCACTTTATGTAAGTAATGTCAAGATAGGTGAAATGTATGGTACTGTACATCCAGATACCTTACGACAGCTCACCCCTGATACTCCCACATTTTGTAACAGCCTAGGTTATGTATGGTGCATCCCTCCCCCCTAGATTCAATAATACAGGACAATATACCACTGTTACATACACTGGCCTCTGGAGTGCATATGGGCACACGTATTGTGTAGGTGAAGCCCACACATATATGGCCCCCAGCCCCACCGTATGTGTGGGGGATACAACAGCAGTGGACTGCTGGCAGGAATGGCAGCATGGTATATGTATATGTGCATATGTATCACTATCTGTATAGTGTAGACATATAATGCTCTGTATATGTATATATCTGGTTGTGTATATGCATATCCATGTACAGATACACACCCATCTATATATGCCGATATGTACATGTGTAATTATCTCTATAGATATCTGGATAATCGTATGTACATATATATTCACCATATGTCCTGAACATGGGGTGTAGCCCTACCTCAGCCCCTATAGTCCCAACTCCGTAGTGCAAGGGGATGTTGGTATGTATAGCAGGTATATTAGTAGACTATTGCTACTGTAATAGGAATTGTCTTCACAGACATGGTGTGTGTGGGAGGTCACATCTGCTTTTCACATGTGCGCCATTGGCTACTGACAGACACCCTAAGGACATCATAGTACAGTAATGCTGCAAGCACGTAATGCTCCTGTGGGCTACAGCAGAGATGTTGGCCAATAGATGTGGACATTCTGACACACTCTGTACAGTCCAGAGGTATACACAGAACCCCTTAGTGCAGAACCTGTGGACCAAGCCTGACAATATGGATGTTAACAGCCATGTAGATGGGTATAACACATAATAACTGGTATACATTTGCCCCCATAGGTTATGCATTCACACACCCCTGTCTATCCTGACACATAATAACTGCTGGTACAGAGGTGCCATGGCCACATACTACCCACTAGATATTGACATACATCTGTACCGCATCCCACCACTCAGTCTGACATACATGACTGTTAAGGGAGACCTGGCAGCAGTACCGCTGGCAAGTATCCACACATGATATCTCACTGGGTAAGTACACTAAGCTGCTAGGGATGTAACAAAGCACTGTGCAGGCTACAGGCAGACTGGCTCAACACTGGCCTACAACTTCTATGGGGGAATGCATATGTACCGGCATATATAGCAGGCTCTACAGGCATGTCACAGCACATGGTAAGATACACCTGTGTGGAAGTGCATAACCACAACCAATGTGAACACAGCCACAGCCACATATGGTAAGCTAGCATAATATTACAGTATATGGACTATCTGTTCAACACCATCCTCATATGTGCCACTCACACACTAACCCTACATATACTTGGCCACTACACAGCAGGGGCGGCTTGTTCTATAGGACTGCAGGACTGCAGCCCTCCCACCTGTAAAATGGATTCCCCACCTGTAAAATGCATAAAATAAATTCCCCATTCCCTCCACTGTAGAACATATTAAAATAAAAAAATTCTCGGACTCAGCGCATGAGTGCTTAATTCTTGACTGCTGTGTTAAGCAGACCAGAACTCCAAGCATGCATGCTCAGACATTCCTAAGCTCCAGACTGCTCTGTTAGGCACTCCAGATAGGGAAGGCAGGAAACTCCGCCCTTCCAGCCCAGAGGTCTGTGCAGTGACACTGACTGGAAGGTCACCGGACTGCATCGCCCGCAGGCTGGACCAACAGCAGGAGGCTCCAGCCTCCTCACATCTTGCAGGAGACCCAACAGCATGTGAGGGCCATTATAGAGGACCGATCGGGCTGCAGGATTGCTACAGAGGAGTTGGGCACAGGTGATCGCTGCGGAGGATGTAGCTGAGTACAGGTGTGTGTGTGTGTGTGTGTGTGTGTGTGTGTGTGTGTGTGTGTGTGTGTGTGTGTGTGTGTGTGTGTGTGTGTGTGTTTCATGGGTGTGGGTAGAGAATAAGGCTTGAACCCTATACTTTGGGCCCAAGTGACAAGAGCCTGAATTCCCTACCCACCACCATTTGTAAAACATTTGCAGATTTTTGCCTCATATTTGTTCTGTTCCTCATAAAATCTGTGGTTTCTGTATTTTTGTTACTTAACACAGCCAGTAGTGCAGTGGTAGCAGTGTTGCCTGAGTTGTCTGGTTTGATTCTTGGCTGGGGGGCCTTCTGTGTGGCATCTGCATATCTTCCCTGTGTTTGTATGGGTTTGCTCTGTTGTCCTCAGTGGATATTTGTCCATATTTTTTGGATTGTATTCCCCCATTATTGGCTTTGTCCAGGTTTTTTGTGCCAAGGTTGAGAGCTATGGTGATAACTGAACTCACTGAATATGTTTGGGGCTGTATTCCCCCATTATTGGCTTTGTTCAGGTGTTTTGTGCTAAGATGTTGGCAGCTATGGTGAGAACTGAATTCACTAAATGGTAGCCATTTAAGTTTCAGTCTTCCTTTCTTTCATAAAAATAGATGATTTGGCATAGTGGTATGTTGCTATGGCTGTTTTGTACATGGTCCTGGGTTCAATACTTGTCAGTGAAATGTATGGTGGTAACACAGCATTTTATTCTAGCAACTTTCCAACATTATACAACCAATGTTTAAAATGTGTCTCTGGTTTTTGGCCTTTTGTCCACCCCCCCCCCCCAAATAAATTTTGGCTTTTTCCAGATTTCTTGTGCTGCAAAGTTCAGAGATACAGCTGTGTGTCGAGTAGATTTTACAAGGAGCTGAGAGCTGCAGGGGAGCAAAAGTTTAGTGCTGCTTATGCCAAGTCTGCTTACATTGTAAATAACATAACAGGTAGTGTACTTGCTTTTGATGCAGAAGGCTGTGGGTTCTACTCCCACAGTAGGTAGATTCATTGCTGGTACTGTACTCTGTTGTAAAAAGGATGGATGCTGCAGTCCTCTTTGGTGAAGATATCTAGTAACTATGAACCTGTTATCAGTTTGCCATCCATTCCCTATTGCGATATCACTAGCGTTATCATTTTTTTAATGCAACATAGGCAATTTATTCCTCAAGGATAACAGGCACTTTATTTGTAGATGAAACAATGACATATAAAGTTGTTTGCTAGCAGTAACCTCTTCATTAGTTAACATATTTCTTTAATGTGGAATTATTTAGATTACTTTTACTTCTTCAGAGATCATGCAGATTTACTGATACTGGTGGACTGTAGAAGTTTGAGTACACTTTTATGGTGGAAATGTTCTGAATTGGGCAGTTTTGTCATTATTGGTGCATGCATTTTCTTTCATTGTTTCCTGGAAAATGTTCAAAACAATAAATTTAAAATGCCCTCTAACAACTGTACTGTATTGTATAAGGAAGATAATTTAATACAGTCAGGAAGATGTATCAAAAAGCATGTGTATATTTCGTGTTAAAGAGGCCTATGATTTGAAAACAGCCCAAAATTAATCTTTATCTGCCACTGGCAAAATGTATTTTCTTTGAATGTGGGTTTCAATGCTGTTTCAATGAATGTGAGTTTCAAGGGCAGAGAAGTTTTAATGCTAAGTCTATTTTCATTGTGAGACTGCATTGCTTTGTTTAGTAGATATCTATTAGGGTTTATGCTGTAAAATATAAAATAAAACTTTCAAATGAAATCCATATCATCGCAGAAGTAAAGCAGTATGCACATTACAGTGTTTATGGCAAATGGGGCTAAATAACCAAGGAATGGGACATTGGAATGGCTGCAGGGGGGACGCTCCATTCGACCATGATTTTGTGAGGGGGGGAAGGGCAGCAAACTCAGACAGCCCCGGCTGAACTATACCTCTCAACTGTCCAGAATTTTGCAGAATGAATAGATTTTTGCTTCTTATTTTTAGTTTGTTTCTCATAAAATTTGTGGTTTTCTGCCAAATCATTTAGGAATGAAGTCACTAAATAATGACAGACATTGAGTTTCAGACATCATAACCTTCAGGAAAATGCATGCTAAAGCAAGAACTGTTATTCTATCAACTGTCAAGTTTACACAAGAGCAATTTTTAGTACTGTTTGCATGTTCCCCCAATATATCTGGCCTTGTCCAGATTTCCTGCATTAAGAGTTTGAGAGGTACGTGCAAATAAATCGCTTTATAGAACTAGGAATATCTAAACCTATCAACTGTCCCCAATTTTGGCTCAAAATGTTGCTCTCCCCCTAATAATCCCTCTGCAAAGTGGCAATTTTGGAAGAAAACGTGGAGGGTTTAAAATTATAAATAACTGTAATGATCAGAGTTATAGATTACTTTTATTTCAGAAATGCATGTAAATCTTATTTTGTCAGCTGCTCACGTTAACAGTACTAATTGTAGAAAGGTGTCCCTTCTTTGACAGGTTCCCAGGTGTATTGTGTGGCAATTTTATATTTTTGCATAACATTTTTGGTCTGTTTTTCATAAAATTGTGGTTTTCTGGCAAATTAGTAGAAAATCATTAAAGACTGAAATTGGAAAATAATGGCAGACATATGAGTTTCAGATTTCATACCTTCAAAAATTCATACTAATGCAAGACCTACTACTATTCTATTACCTTTCTAAGTTTATAAGAGCAATATTTAAACATTGTCTTTATATTTGTGCCTGTGTCCCACTTCTGTGTATGGCTTTGTCCAGATTTCTTGCTCTGAGGTTGAGAGGTATGAGTGTCAGAGCCATCACCATCAGCCAGAGACATTTCAGACTGTGACCTACTTGTTGCACCCCACTCCCTATTGTAATGGCTCTGGATGTGTCCAAGCAAGGCAAGGAGCAGTTATGCAGTGTAAGTGTGCAGAGTATTTCCACATCCAAGGTAGACCACAAGTATGACTGTGGCTTTTCATCTGTCCTTGATTTTGCAAAATGTTCTGGTTTTCTGTCATATTTTTATACTGTTGATTTATGCTTCTTATTATTCAGGAAATGCATGCTGTTGCACTGCCCTGTTGCTCTGTATTAAAGTAGCAATGTTTTACTGACCATCATGTAAGCTTGTCAGAGATTGTAAGATGCAAGTAAGCTTTAATAAGCATACTGTTAAAGAATTACCAACATTGAAAGCCTTTTCATTGTTGCCATGCAAAGAATATTTACGTAACTAGATAACTTATAAGCCTTAGGTATTGAAATGTATATGACAGTATTTGAAATAAAGGGCAGGATTACATTATTTTCAGAAGCTCATTACATTTGTTGGAGACTTGCAGTTATTTTTGCAGGCTTTACCTGTAAACTAAACAGAATGCCAATCTATCATGTGTGGTCCATAACTTGTGCAGTAATCCTTTAAGCAATTTATCTTGAGCTTGTTTCTTGTTCGCTGTTAATTTTTTACTTTGATCATGTGTTCCCCATGAAACAAGTAGATAGTTGTTGTCAGGCAGCAGGTCTTTTTTGGATAAGAAACATTTTTACAAGTAGGGGTATCACAGAGATTGCTACTTTTAGCATGTTACTTGGTAATTTTATAAAGCTGAATATTAGAACTGCAGTGCAAGGAGAAGTGGCTTGAGCTGAGTGCTGCTTGTTTTTTTTTATACTTGATTTTGACTGGCATTCCAGTAATGTATTTCAAAAGCAATTTATTTTTTCATGCCTCACAACCTTTGTGTTTCCATCTAGATATTAAGTAAGTTGTCATGTAGCCAATGCATTGAAGTATTTTTTTCTTCTGCACTTCATTTTGTCTTGATTGGACTCTCGTAATGACGGTTTGGTACCCAGGGCAGCGTATTTAATTAAAGTTCCAGTTGTTGTGGTTTTTAGCATAGCTCCACCCCTTTCTGGTTGGTCACACCCACCCATTCAGCTGTCTCCTGCAGCCCCCCCTTTAATTTGAAGTCACCAGCTGCCACTGCTACACAGTGTGGTCTGATGCCTGTCTGTGGTATGAGACGTGTATGTATGGCCATACAAACATGTAAACCAATATGGTAACATACAGTGGAGCAGCATGTAACATCAGATAGGACGGGACCTAGAATGATGACATCTACCACAGTCTGTACACAGGACAATACACACACTGTTGACATTCACCATAAATACACAGACCTCAGTACTGTACAAACAACCACAGAATGTCCAGGTTATGTCATCAAATATAACCCCTACTGTACATAACATGTGTAGCAGTCTGATATCTCACTGGCTTGTTATCAGATATGATAACACTAATTATGGTGTACAGCACATATGCAGCTCTTAATGCATGACATATGTACAAAGGTTGACAGAGTTATGACTGGAAGCACATGCACAGGGCCAATATTGACATGTTGCTGTGATAACATCTTACATTTACTGTTGTAACAGGGTTTGTTGCAAAATATGTTCTATGCGGGATATGAAGTCAGTAACTGTCCTGGCTTTCAACATCTACAGACTGCAATCATCACACTACCTTCTGCAGTTCACAGATACATGCACTGTGGGTAACACATGAAACCAAAGGCACCACACACTGCCCAGTCTGCAGATGACCCTACAGATGGGGAGTCCTCATAAACATATAACTGACATGACAGGTATTAATACATGTAGGACAGCCATATCCGCACACACCCTGTTAACCCAACATTACTCCAATAGCAGTATAGCTGCACTTACAGTCTGTAGTCAGGTGAGGCTCATCCCCCTCCTGTGTGTTGGCCTGTTTCCACAGTGTATGTTGTCAGAGGTAAATCCCCAATCCATCTGAGATGCTGTTTGCCAAACAACAGATCGAGTTCCTGCTCACAGTGAATGGAAAGACCCAACACCAACATGATGTTCCTAAATATTGGAGTATGTTTCCATGCAATTGGCTATGGGAATGTTACCACAGCTGTTCCACATGCAATCAGCTAAGGGAGGGCTGCAATTCGTGCAGAGGCCATCAGATGATCATGAGCATCACTTAAAATGCACATGCTGCTGCACCAGTGAGAGGCAGTCAGAGGCAATGACAAGTCAGGGTGGGGTGGGAGAGTAAAACTTAAGCATGTTTGCATCACACACCTATCAGCACAGGGTATCAAACCCCTGATGACTACTTAGTGCTATCACAGTCCTATGCAGTTATTGGATGTGCCACATAGGTTACCTGCTGTGGAGTCCTCAGAACATATATGTGATGGTGAGTGACATCTGCAACAGGGATATGGTAGCTATACAGTAGGTGTGCCTGTCCATGAACAGGTGCCAGCATCAACACAGCCACACTGATACAACTCATCACTAGTGAGATTGCCACAGTTATATGGGCAAAGGGTATGGGAGGTGTCTGACATCAGACAGCATGCTTCAGTATGCCACTGGGGGTTGTAGTGAGTGTAGATGTGATCATATGCATCATACAACACACACACAAACACACAGCGTGCCAGTACTGACATGCATGGGTGCATTTCTGCACGGGAATGTGGTGGTCGACTGTGCCAGATGGCTATACAAGGCTAGGTGATGGGTATACCTTGGTATCAGGTCACATGACAATGGTCTGCATTGTGGCTCAGGGCTGTGGTTTCTGCATTTGCCCACACAGGTGGGTATTGTATCCACCATCCAGTCACCTGGGTGACTATTGCATGTGGCCAATGCTGTGCATCGCTTGCCATGTATGTGTTCCTTAGTCCATGACATGGACGGTGTCTGGGATGTGCACACCTCCCACATGCATGTACAGTGACATGTGGAACTGTACCTGGGGTGTTGAGCCATTGTTGTGTATACAGATTATCATCAGATGTGCCAGTCTTGGTGGTTAACCCTGCACCTACATTGATAGCATGCTAACGGCATTCCCTGGTGTCAGTGGCATCTGTCCATACAGGGCATGTTTTCAGACATGGTATGTCCTTTGTGGGTCACATGTGATGGCACCACAGGTGTTGCAGGTGTCCAGTGGGGAAGGTGCATTGTCTGCATGTATGTGCCTATTGGACAGATGGACAGGGTGCCATGCCCTTTGTAGGCCACTGCAATCACTCCATAGTTACTATAATTTGCTAATATGCAGTGTACTACACACATATTGGCTGTTGCCTCGGCATGTGTGCATGTGTATGAGACATAGGTTGAAAGTGTGCTCTGAGTAATACTGGGGTTGCTAACTGTGATTGCCTGGCCTTTATGGATATGGATTTGCACCCCGGCCTCTCAGCTATTTCACATCTGTTATCCCTGTACAGTGGACATTGTGATATACACTAGGGACATTGTGATATATACTAGGGCCATGATATAAAAAATTTGCAAAACCCACTCCACATTGGGCCCAGATGTCACACACACCTCCACACAGGATACGAGTTACAAACACACACACACACACACACACACACACACACACACACACACACACACACACACACACACACACACACACACCTTTCATGTCTGGGAGTAGAATCCCTACTGAACTAGTTTATTGCACTACACAGTTATAGTACACACCACAGGGATTACTGAAGTACTCCTTCCACAAAGGTGTATATCAAATTGGATGACATCTGCAGGATTGCCAAAGTAGGACATTCAAATTGTAGTGAGTGCGGCTAGGCACAAATGCATTGCTTCCTACACAGACAGTGATACACACACAAACCATCCACAACTGACATGTGTGGGTATAGAACTCCTAACAGAGGTCTATATCACTCTATAGCATCGGGCTGTTATAGGACACACCACAGGGAACTACTGGAGAACGTCTTCCCCAAAGGTGTATTTCACAAAGAATGACATCTGCAGGATTGCCAAAGTAGGGCATTTAAAATGTACTGAGTGTGACTAGCCTAAAATGTATTGCTCCCTGCACAGACATTGCAACACACACAAAACATCCACGACCAACATGTGTGGGTATAGAACCCCTAACAGAGGTCTATATCACATTACAGCAGTATGCAGTTATGGCACGCGCTATGGAGATTACAGGGCTACATCTTTCCCAAAGGTGTATTTCTAGGTGGATGACATCAGCAGCCTTGCCAAAGTAGAGCATACAAATTGTATGGAGTGTGACTACCCAAAAAGCATTGCTCTCTACACAGACAGGATCAGACAGACACACACACACTTGCAAAGTCTGGGATTAGAACACCTACCTAACTAATTTATCATACTACAGCAGTACACAGTTATGGCATGCACTACATAGATTACTGGGCTAAAGCCTCCCCAGAGGTGTATTTCTAGGTGAATGACATCTGCAGCCTTACCAAAGTAGGGCGTTTAAATTGTAGGGGGTGTGACTACCCTAAAAAGCATTGCTTTCTACACAGACAGACACACTCACAAACACACACAGTTGCTAAGGCTGGGGTTAGAACTCCTACCTAACTATTTTATCACACTATAGCAGTACACAGTTATGGAAAGCACCACGGAGATTACTGGGATACAACCTTCCCAGAGGTGTATTGCTAGATGGATGATATCAGCAGCCTTACCAAAGTAGAGCATTTAAGTTGTAGGGGGTGTGACTACCCTAAAAACCATTGCTTTCTACACAGACAGAGTCAGACAAACACACATGCAGTTGCCAAGGTTGGGGTTAGAACTCCTACCTAACTATTTTATCACACTACAGCAGCACACAGTTATAGGACACACGACGGAGATTACTGGAGTACAACCTTCTCAGAGGTGTATTTCTAGATGGATGACATCAGCAGCCTTACCAAAAGTAGATCATTTCAATTGTAGGGAGTGTGATCACCCTAAAAAGCATTTCTCTCTACATAGAGACCGACAGACAGACACACAGTTATCAAGGCTGGGGTTAGAACTCCTACCTAACTAGTTTATTACACTATAGCAGTTATGGGACACGCCACAGAGATTACTGGGTTAAAACTCTCCCAAAGGTGTATTTCACAGTGGATGACCTCAGCATGCTTGTCATTGTGGAGGGCAGTGTGTGTGCATGGGCCATAACCCATTCATCTAGGGGTTGACACACCACATGCGGGCACAACCTGGGTCATATTTCACAGGTACATGTATACAACTGCTAGATGACTACTTCCTTAAACAGTCATGTTGCACAGCTGGCACGTGCACCACATACTCTGTAATGCTGACAGATACCGGTGGCTAGTATCTGCAGTGAGTAACATCTGACCCTCGTGTGGTTGTGGCCCTTTGGCTGTGTGCTGGGTGGGACAGGCCTGGATGGCTCCTTGTCACAGTCACCCTCTTCCACACATCTATGTACATCTACCTTTGGCTTATTATAGTGTGTTGTCCTTACATATATGCCTGTATTCCTATCCACTGTGTGTGCAAAGCATGAGTGGTGCATACTGAGGAGTGTCTCCACTAACATCTGCGGCTGCCAGATATGTTTGGTCCACTGGTGTTTGCAGACATGGCCTTCATGTGTTTAAGTGTATGAGCATGCCCAGTATGACCTTTCAGTATGTTGTTGACTGACATTGCCTTCATTCCTCTAAGTGTGTGGGCATGCTCAATATGGCCGTCTGTATTGAATGTGTGGATCGAGTCCAGGTAGTTTGTACTGCAGTGCTGACCTTTGTGTTGTACACATACAGGAAGCATGCTGTCTCTGCAGGGTATCCGTTGAGCATTTAGCATTGACTGTTACTACATTTCTGCATAGGATGGAGGGGCACACCTGACTATTTCTACATTTCTACACAGGATTGGGGGGGGCACACCTGACTGTTACTACATTTCTAAGTAGGATGCGGGGGGGCACACCTGACTATTTCTACATTTCTACACAGGATTGGGGGGGCACACCTGACACTTGTACAAATTTGTTAGTACTATGCTGGTATGTTGGGTACTCCATTTCAGTCTGTAGTCTTACCTATCGTGCTGACTAGAGGAATACCAGTGTACTACAGATCTTATCTTTTAATTACCTACATATTAGTTTCTGACTTCATACTCTTCAGAACTGACATCCCACTGCCTGACCTGCTGTAGTCTGTCTGAGTAGGCCGGTGGGGTTACTCATAGTCCTCATTCAGAGGCCATAGCACAACCTTTGTTTGTGTTTGCCTACACCTGTCCTGCTGGATATGACTGTTGTTGGGTATGTTAACCCCCCTGACTGGTATATGTGAGTCACTTACCTTGTGGGCGTCCCAGTACTGATGCTGGTGCTGCAGCGCTGCCACAGGTAGTGTAATGTTTGGCATCCCTTTTACTGTAAGTGAGAGTCAGAGAGAGGTGTTATTCCCTGGGTCCCTGCTGTGTCAGTGTATGTGCTATGTGTTGCCTCTTTGCCAAGACCAGGGCATACTGGGCACACCTCCTTCTGCCTACTGGGGCAAGCTCAGGTTGTTCCTCCTCTGAGTCACTCTATGCCTGTGCAGGCCTTGGCAATGGTGGGGGCTGTGTGGCCCTGCCCCGTACTGTTCCTGCTGCAGCTATTTCCACAGGATCATATAGTGTAGCATGGCACATACAAGGATAATTTGGGTACATGTAGCTGGTGAGTACTGCAAGGCTCCACCAGATGTGTCCAGGTACTGGAACCGTGACTTGAGCATCCCAAACACACACTCTACTATAATTCTGGTCTGTGTGTGTGCCTCATTATGGAGTTCTTGCTTGGGTGTGTGTGCATTTCTGATGGGTGTCATCAGCCACGGCTCCAGTGCGTATCCAGCATCCCCACTAGGTGACCGTCAGGGATGTCCCCATTGTCAAATCTCTGGTACAGCTGTGTCAGATGCCAAATGTGGGAATCGTGATAGCTTCCAGGGCAGCCAGCACACACATAGGTTCATAGGTTCGTACTAGGCTATCTGCCCTAGGGCATTTATAAGCCTAGCCAGAGTGTGTGTGTGGCTCACACCCCCCTTAGGATGAGAATACTATGCCCTTTTAGGGTTTGCTTACTGTGCCTCTGTCTAGTAGTGACACAGAGATGACCAGGTAAACCTACGATCTCCCATCCACTCGTCAAGATTTCTCTTGAATAGAGTCAGTGAGGGGCTCTGCCTAACATGGATTGGGATTCTGTTCCAGAGTGTAGGGAGCCTCTGGGTTATGAATCTGTCCCTCCAGCACGTCCTATTTATTTCTGTGTTCATTATTATGCCCTGGGCATTGCACACGACCTGGCAGTTGATGGAGGGGAAGCCCTTACGGTTGATGCAGACCCTACCCCACTCACCGTGTAGTGCTTTGATGCATATGTGCGTGCAGTCTATAGCACCCACTACCTCAGGGTATTCTACTATTTGGTGGAACAATTGCATATTGCTGGCCAACACCTCATGGGTGTTGGGGAAATATACGTGCTCACCGACATGTGTTGACATGACATCCAGGAACTGGTGGAGTACCCTGGATGCTGATGCCTGTGAAATCCCCATCATATCCCCAGTTGGCCTTTGGAAGGTACCTGTAGCTAGTATTCATAGGCCTACAAATACCTTGGTATCCACTGGGATGGGTTCCCCTCTGTTAGTTCTATGTGTCAGGCTTAGCCGGCACAGCTCAACAATTTGCTGTAGGAGGTCCCTGTCCACCCTATAGCGCTCCACTATCTTCAGCTCATGTAGACCCTGGTAGGTTACCCTCGGTCTGTACACTCTTCTCCATCTCCTCACTTTGGGTTGGTCGACAGCATTCACATCCTCACCACCCTCAGCCTCTTCCACAAGTTGTTGCATGATAGCTATTGCAGCCCCTATCATTTTGCTGTTGTGAGTGTTAAAAGTTCCCCACTTGTTTACACCAGTGGTGTAGAGTGTGGGAAAAAACAGAGGGGAAGGTGTTTGCATAGTTTATAGTAGTGTTCTGGGCTGGGCTGGTCTGCTGCCTGTGTAACTGGATGATTCTGATACATTTCACCTGCCAGCTAAGCTAGTTCTCCTTGATTACCTTCCTACTGCTGTTTCCCTTCCCATTGTCTTCCTGTTTAATCCCGGGTGCGCACCGCGAAAACAGAGTGCTCAAATGTGCACACTGGTGCTATTTCCTGATTTAATTTCTTTTTTCTTCCTGTAAAACCTGGTTAGGCTTTGTAAAGAGTGCTAGGTAGGTTTATACACACCCTCTAGCTTAGCTGTGCTAAGCTAGGAGCAAACCCGAGCCACAGGGCTCCAATCCATTTACAGCATGCCTGACACACCCCCCCCATGATGTCACCTAATTCCTAGGCTTGCACCAAGCTATTCCTACTCTTACACTGTTGGGACCTAACTCACATGGTGGGGAAAACAGATTCACTATCCTTCCCTCATTTGCATAGGATTGCCTTTTAACGCATAGTTACATGTCTCACACTGAGCCTCCCCCCTTAGCAACCACTACTCACTGGCCATGTTGTCTTCGGCCTGCCATTGACTTGCATGGCAGAATACTGATTTTAGTTAGTATGCTTAATTTAGGTTCATTTTGTTATTTTCCCCCCTATCCCATCTGTGCGCTTCTGCCCTACGCGTAAACAGCCAAGATCAGCTAAAAAAAAAATAAAAGTTTAATTTTTTATTTTTTTTAATGTTTGCAATGCCAAAGGCCTTATACTTGGCCATTGGCATGCTTACTTCATGATATGCAGCCTTTATTTGGAGCTGTCTCAGCTCCATTTTGGATTTTGCAGAAATGTACTCAATTACTAACCGAGTACATTTCTGCAGATAGCACTAGTCCTGCACAAATGGTTGCAAGCTTCTTGGATTGCAAAATTACCTCATTTGCATGGATGTCTCCTGCAAATGGTGTACTTTCCATACAAGGGCTTAGTCCATGCAGAATTAGTGCAGGAGCGCTCATGCACGCCCCTGCAGGCTGTTCCTGGATCGCATGGCAGATATATTGACTGCTTGAGCTCCTGCACCGATCTTGCACGCCATACAAGCTATAGAGAATCCGGGGGTCTGTCTATAACATTGTATAATAGATTAGTAGCGAACATAATTTAGAGTGCTTTCAGTGGCTTATTATAGATGTATACACATCCTATCTTTTCTAATGGAGAGATATTGAGAAATTACAAACATAATAACAGAAGCATTAGATTGGGGGGGGGGCAATTAATGGGCTAAAGCAACTTGTACCTTCTACTTTATGTTCAATATCTCCCAGAAAACATACACAAAATTGAAGCAGGCCAGAGTAGGTCAGGGCAGAAATAAAACATAAGCTACAGCATTTATGTGTATTTTTTTGGACCTCCAATATAAATCAAATATTCCAAGTTGCATGTAGGTAAACATGATTGGTGTATTAATAAACTATATTGGAGTTTTCACATAAACAGAACTTAAGAGGATCCTGGTAACTAATGCAGGTTTGTCAGTTCTGTGTAGCTTCTCACAGAACAGTACGTTTTTAGGTGAATTCCTATGATGCCCAGCTCAGGGTATGTCTAAAAAGTGACCATTCTTATAAAGCATTTGACACTGTGACGTGTGTGTGTGTGTGTGTGTGTGTGTGTGTGTGTGTGTGTGTGTGTGTGTGTGTGTGTGTGTGTGTGTGTGTGTGTGTGTGTGTGTGTGTGTGTGTGTGTGTGTGTGTGTGTGTGTGTGTGTGTGTGTGTGTGTGTATGTGCGTGTGTCTGTGTGTGTGGATATATTCACTTTTTATTTTACTGAAGACATAAATAAAGCCACAAGCATCAGTGCTGGCAGTAGCAGTATGAATAAATGATGGCTGAGCTGCTACTGAAATAAGAAGGCATATATCTGAACATATTAAAGTTGTAGTAATTATGTCCTCAGTGTAAGACAGTTTGCAAATTATAACACTGTGTACCTTCAGCACATAATGTGATCATATTTCTAATACCACACTAGCCACAGTGGAGTAGGGAGAGCAAGGTCTTTTATTCAGGGTTTGGTATAACAAAAATAAACTGCTTAGAGTGTGTATTCACTGAGTAAGGCCAGAATAGCATAGAAATGTTTGTAATTCTTTGATGTCTCCTTGTAGAATGGAGTTGCTAGCTGCTCATGATTCTTATTGTAAGAAGAATTTGTTTGGATAAAAAGTCCTGTGTCTTTTATGATATGCATGAGCTAGGTTCAGGTTGATGAAAATTGCACTTTTTTTTTTCCAGGCTTCATTTTTGTGATGGGAAGTTGTTTAATTGATATAATGTACATCCTCCCAAATGCATTTAATTTGGGCAGTACATTTGTGGTTATCTATGTCGGGTGGACTTAGCTTACCATAATGGTTTTATTTATTTGTTTGCTAATCAGATAATCAAACCAATCCAAAATTGACACCTTTCAGTGTGACCTGTTTCAGTGGCAAAACAGGTATTGTACAAAGTACTATAAAGGTAAATGATAATATAATTAACAGGGTAAAACAGAACACAATACTCTATTATATATGTGTGGTGTGCAGAATGAAAATAATTATGCACAGTCTAGAGAAACACATCCATCTACCAGCAATAATTAAGGGATCAACTGAGCATTCTGTTATAAAATGCATACTCCATATCGCAAATACCACCAGAGCATTAGGACAAGCAATAAGAGGCAAATTATGTGTCTCTTATTGCTTGTCCTATTGTGCTGGTGGTATTTTTAATTTATTCTTGCAATGTTTTTTGATATACATGAGATATCCGCACTTGTTATTCATTCAGTTGACTAAAAACACTATGGCCTGAATTCAATAAACCCTACATGGCTTGCTAAAACTGTGTGTGTGTTGCGGAGTGGTACATACATGGGAGAGCACCAATTTGTATTCAGTAAGTGGCTGTACACGGTGAGCAGATCTGCATAAACCTTGTAAACATTGTGGCATGCTAATTTCAACATATGCAGCTGAACTGTAGGCTAATCTACCAATCTAAGATGAAAGAGCTATTCAAGAAGCTATAAAGCAATCGTGTACAGTCAGTGCAGGTTTTGCCACTGAATTCCAAACTTATTGAAAAACAGCCACAGAAACTGCGTTACACAGACAAAACGTTAGGTGCTGCTGCTCTTCTGCATGTGTATGTGCAACAAGCTCATGTCTGTGCTGCTGCTGCTAATAGATGTCAGTCAAGAAGGACATGGGTGTTTAGACCCCATTAACTTTTCACGGTCTGCATGAGGTGGAAACAGTAGAGTGCTTCAAGGTGGATAGAGACACAGTACAAAAACTCTGCAACCTCTGTCATCCTGAACTGAGAGCATGGGCAATGACAAACCAAGGGGAACTAATACCTGTGATGACCAAGGTATGTGTAGCACTTAGAATTTTAGCTACAGAAACCTTCCAGGGACCAACGGAGGACATGCTGGTGGTGTCACAGGTGTCAGTATCCAGGATCTTCCATCAATTCCTGAATGCTGTGCTACAGCATGCCAGTGACTATACATATTTTCCCCGTACCTTTGAGGACAAAGCTACAGCAATGCAGGATTTCTACACTATAGTACACATCCTTGAAGTCTTGGGTGCCACAGACTGTACACACATTGAGATTAAAGCACAACCTGGGGAAGAGAGAAGGGTCCACATAAACAGAAAGGGTTCCCACTCCTTTAACTGCCACGTCATGTGCTAAGGCAATCTTCCTGACTGTGTCTGCTGGCAACCCCAGCAGAATCCACGACTCTCATATCTGGCACAACTCTCAGCTTTGCCAGAGGTTTTCCAGGAAGGATATCCCCAATGCCATTTACTGGGTGGTGCAGGGTATGCATTTGAACCATGCCTGATGATGCCCATCAGGAATGCATCCACACCCACAGAGGAATGGTATAATGAGGCACACGGTCAAACAAGAAGTATCATAGAGCATGTGTTTGGGCTGCTGAAGTCACAGTTTCAGTGCCTAGACACATCAGGGAGAGCTCTGCAATATGACTTCAATACCTGTGCTGAAATTTTCACTGTCTATCCTACACAATATTATACTGAGAAAACAGCTGCAACAGGAGCACCAAGAGGAAGAGGCACACATTTTACCACCACAGGCAAGATCACCACAGCTACATGCAGTTGAGGACTCAGACGGGGAATCACCATCTGCTGTGGGTGAAGGTAGATGTAAGCGTGCACAATATGCCCTTGCTCTGTCCAAGAAGCAATAGATAGCACATATGCTCTGCACCTAAGGAGTACAACTTTCATCTATGCACATACATACATACAGTAAAACTGATGCCATGCAATGCTTACAACCTTTACTTACCCATGTAATGTCTGTGTATTGCAAGCATCACAGTCAGCCCCAAATTAAAACGGTTGGGACTGCAGGACTATCAAAGTAAGTACTAAACCTGGAACAGGAAAATAAGTGGATAAGAACACAAATGAATGGCAGGTACTTGCATACTGTTACTTGCAAATGTACCTAAGTAGAATGTGTTAGTTGTCCAGCAGTGACATCAATATGTGAAAGCAATGACTTATGTCAATAGATTTCTGCTATTTATCAGCTAATAGGCCTCATGCATCAAAACTACAAACAATACAAAAAACATTCCCAAGTCTCTAATTATCCCTTCATTCTCACAAGTGAAGCAATAAGCTGCATTGTCATATCAAGGATTTCAAGGTATTAATCACAACAGTAAATATGCTGTAAGAAAGCAGTACAATTTCCAAACTAGCATCACCATCACACATATACTAAACACTCAGCTGGCTATGTACCCTGGGGATCAGACAAAAGACATATGTATCCCTGAATCCAAAAGATAGAAACAAGGTAATGGCACAATTATCATTTGCACAGGGTGTTGTTTGGGGGCAAGAGGCTTAAGCTGACACAAAAGTAGCAAGTCTGTATAAATAATAAAGACGGTAAGCAGAATGTAGCGAATTATCAAATGATCAGTGAGACAAAATTACCTGTTTTCCTGATGAATACCTCATTACCTGATGTGTGTGCAGACCTCCCAACCATCCCGAATTACTCGTTTTTTACCGAGTTTTGGGGTCCAAATTTCTGAATTTGCTAGCGCTTTAGTTTAAAATTTTATTTCCCGGCTTTTTGAGCTGACGTCATCCCATGCGCGATGACGTCAGCAGCCTGCCAGCCTGTCAGAATCAAGTTTGCTCAAGCCCATTGTGCGTGCAAGAGAGCCTGGAATTATGCTGCTGCTGTGAGATGTTTACAAAGATAAAGCCCGGGAAAGGTTTTCAGTGAGGAAGAGCCATTTTCCCATTTATGAAGCTGCTGCCTTGCTGAATGCTGCTGCCCTGGAAAGGCTTTGAGCTGGGAAGAGCCGTTTATGAACCTGCTGCCTTGCTAAATGTTAGGAAAGGTATGTCTATGCTGCCGTTTAGGGAAGAAGTGTGTGTACAAATCTGCTGCCATTTATTTAGGAAAGGTGTGTGTAATGAATGATATGCATTTGTTTCCTTCATTTTCATGCAAAAGTCTGCCCTTCTGCTCTAACTGCTTTGCCGCACAGAAGGTGACATGGGATCTTGCTAAATTTCTTTAGTTCTGGCACAGTCTCTCCAAACTTGAAGACACACACACACACACAAAAAATGCTTTCAATTTAAGAGTGTATGCTGTGTTGATTTGGATGGTTTGATGTCAGTTAGTTATCGTGTTACATTTAAGAGACTGTTTTTTTTTTTTTTTTTAAATTGAGTTTATGCCTCTGAGATACAGCTGAAGATTTCTTGGTTTTAGATTTCAGAACCTATGCAAGTGTATTAGTGGTAGATATATGTGTACGCTCACCAGGCAGGGCTGTTTCTACACTTTCGCATGAATATGTTGGAGATATTTATACCTGTCATAAGTATTTAAGGTCACATGAAAAAAGCATGAGGCAGGTCTTAAACTATACAGAATAACAGTTATCTAGAAAGTTATTAAAACAGCTTATGTTGTGCCTCCTGCCTCTGTACCTGTCAAAATCTTTCCTGTGCATAAATAAAATGCAGATAAATGTGTACTGCTAGTCAGAATTTAATTTTACATATAAAATTGTATTATTGCTTCTTCAGTTAGAGTGACTCGATTTGCTAAAATAAAAGGGGCTAAAACTATTCATTCAGAGGTATATTGTGCAGGTCTCATTCATGCTCATACCTGAACATGGTGATTCAAGTAGTTTTGTCTCTCTGCACCTCATTAAGTTTTGCTTTATTTCCTTCAGTGTAATTCTAGCAGATATTTATAATTTTATTATAAATTATGTAGCCAGTGTGAAGTAAGCAAACAAGTGAATTTGGTTTCATCTAATAACAGCAAATTTTCGAAATGTTTTCACCTGCCATAAAGTTGACATGTCTCTTAATTCCTGACATGTAACGGTCGGTCTTGGTGTTTGCTGTTCAAAAGAGTGATATATATATATATATATATATATATATATATATATATATATATATATATATATATGACTTTTATGATGGAAATGTTCTGAATTGGGGAGTTTTGTCATTATTGGTTCATCATGCATTTTGTTTCATTGCCTGCTGGAAAAATATTCAAACAATAAATTTAAAATGCGCTGTAAGTCTAACAAGTGTGCTGTGTTATACAAGGAATATAATTTAATAAAGTCAGGAAGGTATATCAAAGAACACGTAGGTTTCTTTTGTGTGCAAGGGGTCTATGATTTGAAAACAGCCGAAATGTAATCTTTATCCACTACCACTGGGCAGATGCATTTTCTTTGGAAGTGGTGCAGGTATCAATGCTGTTTCAATGAATGTGAGTTTTAAGGGCAGATAAATTTTAATGCTAAGTCTGCTTTCATTGTGAAACAGTATTGCTTTGTTTCTCAAAAGTCTATTAGTGTTTGTGGATTGTGCTATAAAATGTAAAAATAAAATCCAAATAATCATTGTAGAACTAAAGCAGTATGCACATTAGTGTTTATGGTAAATGGGGCGAAATAGCAAGGAAATGGGACATTGGAATGGCTGCAGGGGGACTCTGGTGCCATATTTTGGTTGTCTGTTCTTCAGTTTGCATTTGAAAGCTGGTATCCCACAGGTCCACTAGAGTGGGCGGGGTTACATAATTGTGTATGCAAATTTTATGTTAATCAGTGTACATATTTGTACCTATTTTTCATGGGCCTTGTCCAGATTTTTGATGTTTCCAGGTTGAGAGGTATATGTGTGTGTGTGTGCATGTGTGTGTGCGTGTGTGTGTGCGCGTGTGTGTGTGTGTGTGTGTGTGTGTGTGAGTGTGTGTGTGTGTGTGTGTGTGTGTGTGTGTGTGTGTGTGTGTGTGTGTGTGTGTGTGTGTGAGTGTCTGCATGAACATACAAAAGCTCTGTTAGTTCTATATCCTGGCATGTTGGACAGGTGTGAGCCATTCATGGTAGAGGTATCAGTTCATTGTCGTCACCTCTGACTGTGAAAACTGGTTCTACCAGGAGTTGCACTTTCATGTTCATGCCCATGGTCAGATGCTCTAGTCTTACCTGAACATGAGCGATATCTGCTGGACAACCTTTCTTCTTGACTACACCCATGTCCATGACTCTATGGCCTACTATGTCTAGGTGTGGACACCTCAATCACTGATGGAGCAGTGGAAGTAGTGCCACTACAGGAGGGGGATTGGACACAGTCATGTTGGCTAACAGCAGATGATGATGCTGATTTGCAGCCATATGGATGATGTTCCCCTCCCAGCAGATGATCCATCACAGACACTGCCCATTCCATTGTGTCATTCATTCAATCCATTGAATTGGCAACATGGCCGATACAGTTATGCATGTCAGCCTTTGCCACATCTAGAACCCTAAGCATGTCCTTGGCGTCCCTAGTGGAATATGCCTGTGCCTCCATGATAACCCTAAACATACATCAAGCGGCACATAATATCACACCAGGACTAGGTGTAGGGTGGACAGCAGACCTCCTCAGAATACCCCTACCAAACATCCTGAGTGGCACCTCTCCCACACTTTAGCTATGGTCAGAGTCAACCACACTGAAGCTGCAGTAAACACACTACACTGATCAAGTGTGAAACCCTCAACCTGTCCAATATCTGAGTGCTCAGTTCAATGGATATGCTTAGGCATACTGACTATGCCTGAGGGAAATACATGGAATAGGTGAATCACAACCTCAGTGTCAGATTTAACCTCTGCACGCCCCCGACTGTGCCTCTGTTTGGCTGCCATCATCATCAGAGCCCACTGATACTCCTATATCAGGCAGTAGGAGTCCTACATTTCCACTGTCAGGATCACCTGTGATAATAAACAACAAACACAAGAACTTAATTACTACTACTATAAACATTAAACCAATTTATATGACAACAAAGTAATGCTGGTCACACAGTTGCAGATGGTACAACAATACAGACACTCATTACAGCCACCTCACACATACAGGTCATTTATATATATATCTAAAGAATAGTCATTAATTAGTAAATAAACATTTGATTACCATATTCAGATGTCTCCGTACTTTGTAGGGAGGATGTTCCCAGAAGAAATGAAGCAAGGAAAGGATGGCAATTAATCATCACAATGGAAATAACACAGGGGACAATTTGTGCGCAATCAGCTATAGTTCCTGTAAGAAATAGCTGAAACTGAAAATTGTCTGACACTGCCACCCACACCCATGTGTATTGAACAACTGTATTATATAACTATTAACTTATCAATAGGTCCAGAAAAAAAAATCTCTCAGGAAGTATTAGTCAAATTATATATTTCAGTATACAAGCAGATATAAAACTTGCTATATGTCAGCTTACTTGGAAGCTGCTCCTGGGACCCAGCTAAATCAGCACCGACATCAAGCACACAGTGTGCAATTTTCACTGAGCTGTCTTGATATCTGACAGTGGACAGGAACACTTCTTATGGTGTCAGTGGGGGCTCAGTAGCAGGGCCACCCCACATAGCCAGCTGTTCTCAGGCAACTGTAGTTGGTCTCCACTGGGCTGATGAAATCATGTTGGTTGCCCGATGATGCACCTGATCATAATAGCTGCTGCAACCTCCTACTGGATTGACATCATTCACTAACTGGTTCCCAATCTGCATTCTGGCAGCCGCAACCCCACTTCCTCTTACAAGCAGAAAAGCTCCATGGCACCTGAAAGCCTGAATTATCACTTCATTTTCAGTGTCATTGAAAGAGGTTTTACATGAATTTGTTAGCTTGGGTGCCATAATCCTGTGTGACATAAAATAAAGAAGGATAAAACATATAAATGTCACATAACTAATGTCTCGTTTATGTACACAGTTGTCAATATGAAGCATTGGAAACACACTTTTCATTTAGTAAAACTGAAGGTTATGTAGTTGCACCACCTCCCCTCACAAACAAACCAAGAATTGACCAAACCAAGGCATATCACTTAAGTAATGTATTATGTTTCCCACTGAAATTTCAGGATGCTTACAGATTTTCAACAGAAAACCACTTGAAACACACTTTGTTCTTACAACACATAATGGTAGGTCACGCCCTCACCCCCAAAACAAAAAAACAAATGAATGTTTGAACAAATCAAGGAATACCACAGAATTAATTGTATATGTACTTTCCATGCAATTATCAGGATGTGTACAGATTTTCAACAGAAATGTCAATTTATGACTAACAGTCACTTCTTACTGTGCCCACCACTCCCCTGGAGGTTGCCCTGGGACATCTCAAAAGCATAATACCTGTATCAGTGACATGTACATTACATTTCTTTTCAGTAGCATGGAATATTCTGATATCAAATTGTAAAAATAATACTGGTGATGAAAGTTTATAACCTGTCTATCTGTGAAATGTAAATTCCTGCCAAAAATGCCTATACCAACAGTGAAGTATTAAGGAACTGCATATATATTAAAGTTCCATTGTACCGGGTATATATGTCTATATATATATATATATATATATATATATATATATATATATATATATGTATAGATTTATAACATTTTACTAAATACAGAATGTACTTGAATAATACATGTTTACCATAGCCAAATTAGAAGCCTTCTCTACAGATAAATCACCTACCGTCAAAGGAATAGCAAACTTCTGTTCTGTCCAAATACACAAGTCTCCTCATCTTCAAGTTCCCTAACCACACTTGTACTTTTTTATAGTGTAGAGTCAGCCCTCTGAGAATGGTGAAGATCTAAATGAGGTATAAACTCATTGAATTGCTGAATACCAAACATATGACTTTGTGTATCAGATGTAAACATAGTGTAGGCTCTACACCACTGTTAGTTACTAATGGAGTGCAACTGTGAATGATTAGTGTGAGAGAGAAGGAAAACACAACAACAATTGAGGCAACCTTCCTTGGAGTAGGTTTGTCAGTGAGAATACACTTCCAAAGTGTGGAACTAACTTTGACAAGCTTTTAAATGAAACAAAACAACATGCATTTATAATTTTGTTCAGTAGTAGACAAACTCTCCTGCCTGTGCTAGATAAGGGAAGAATGAACACAATACAAATAGAAGACCAAGCTATATTTGTGCAAACACTTTCATAAATGGTTGTGTGATCACTCAGTGCACTAAATATGTAAGCCACACATGTACAACCAAATGAAAATGTGGAAGTGTATGTCCTGTTACTACTGTAGAGTAAATGTGAATTGCTTGTATGAACACAATTTTATTGCTGCTGCAAAGTTGTGTCTGTGGTAAAGAGAGATAACATACTCCCACTGTTTTTGGTAATTTCATTACTATGATAGTTCAAATTAATATTTGCTCAGTGCGTGACTTAGCAAAAACACAGTGAAATGCGCAAATATTCAAAAATTAATGTCAGTTGCCTTATAAAGAACAATCACACTTGATGTTGCATGGCAGTCAGTACCTAGGATAATAATGGCAGTATAAATTACACTTGTGAGCCAATTGTGTATGTAGCACACCTTGTAAAGATGTTGAGGTACACCGTACATAAGATAGCTAGACCATGGTTTAATTCCCACATTGTTTTTTACTGATAAACAATCATAAAAATTCTTTACAAAAATTATGTATATTAGCTTTTCCCTGTAATATTTGCACTTTGCTCACCAATGTGCAAACAGGGTCCACTGCTGCAGGCAAAAAAATAAATATTTTTACTGGCAAAAATGAAACATTGTTGCTTGTTTTGCCTTCCTTCTCACAAACACATTAACCTGCTGCCTAGCTTTCCCTATGGCACCAGATGTAAGTTCATAACCATAACACAGATGATCCAGAGATCTAATCCAGCACACTCCAATTTTTACAAACGGTGTTCCACTGTAATTTATATCAAAAATAACAATGTAAAGATAACAATAACTAGGTATAGCAGGTTGATTGAGCGTACACATATCATATGAATTATATGTATAACTTGGGGTATCATGACAAATATGGTTCTGTAATCATTTTTTTTTCTGCCCTGGGATGGACTTCATACTTTACTGATAGTCATCTGCACAACTCAGATAACACGTGTAGCTGTAAAACAGAATGTGTTGTGTGGTCTGACCCAGAACTCAGAAATCTACGCTGAAAATAATACAAGTATATGCATTTCCAGCATATTGTCACATATTACTACTGCATCACACCTGAGAATGCACAAACCAGGATCTTGTGAGATCACAGACATACATGGTTAATTGCAGTGTAGCACCACTCACTCTTTAATACGTATATATTATTAATGACCATGTCATGCAAGCATTTCTTCTGTGGCAATGAGGAAAAAAACACCTACTTGAAAGTATATGTAATTCTATTGTACATAGGTTTGAATCCCACATTGTATAAATTACTTTTATCAGTGTGTAAGGCAAGACATAAAACTTAATCCCTCAATTCAGGTTTTAAAAGTCAAGTAATTTAACATATCAGTGTTTACCATTGGGAAAACTTTTATCAGGTATAGCATCAGACGAGCCATAAAGTAATGCCAACTGTCACATTACCATTTTTATTTCATAAACTTACTTCTTTGTTTGGCAATATTGCTCTCTGCTTAACATCATGCAAAATATGGTTGGCATGGTTGTCTAGGTTTGCACTCTGGCCATAAAATGAAATATCACAAACTGCAGGAAAATACTTTAACAGTTGTTGGAAGACCTGTGCAGACATAGTGGGAGGTGGGAAGGATGGTGCCCAATTCAGAGCTCAAAGATGGGGTATGGAGGAGTCAAGAATATTCATTGTACCCCTCATAAAGTGCTACAGCCATAGGCTGCAGCAGAGGGCCTCTATCAGATCTAAGTATAAGTCTGAGGCTTGTAACAGTCTAGCCAAGGCTGTCTCCAGTGTGATTGACATTCCATATACTGGTTAGCAATGCGGGCATCATTATAAAGGCCTGAAATGGCACAACTCAACCAGTAGCTGGATGAGTTTAGGACTGCTGACATACCATAGTTGTGTAAGTGTACAGATAAAGCAACATTAAATGATATAAAAAGCTGTAGATATCCAAGACTGGTATGCATAATGCTTTTGTCTCTCTTTTTCTCTCCATCTTTATTTTTCAACTGCTCAGGAGATTTCAGTGAACAAGGAGGCACATGCTGGACACTTATAAAGACTCAGAGATGCAAGAGGAATATATGCAGCACAAATGAAAATGTTTTTATTAAACGTTTTGCCCTTCCACACATTACTAGCAACTTAAGCATGCATATCTTAACTGTAAAAGCAATCATGCCTGCTTTATTCGAGTCTGTATCACTTCTTCGAATAGCTATTCAGCGAATAACCATTCGTTGATCACCTATTCTGTGAAGCCACTTTTCATCGAATGGCAAATTTTAAGCAGGGCAAACAAGCAGTTAGCCAACCGAGCGACCGAAAAAAAATAAAATTTAAAACCTGCCAAGGTGGGGGGCTACACCCCCCCCACACCACCCCAAACTAAATATACCAACTCTGAGATTGCAGTACAGTGGAGAAAAGGGCAAATTCCAGACAGTGGCCAACCGTTGATTTGCCCTAGTTAAAATCTGCCATTCGATGAAGAGCGGCTTTGTTGAATAGCTGTTCGATAAATGATACTCGCTGAATAGCCATTCCACGAAATAATATAGACCGCTTTATTCTGTAGCTCAAGGTAATTGTAGCAGGCAAGTAGAATGGTGTATTCAGATTTGGTATGTTCAATTCCCACTAGTAACAAACACATTCTAATTACAAATATATCATTATTTAATATTCATTTCATCAAAACTGATGTAAATGCCATGCTGTTAAATTAATCTGCATTATCTTTAAAAACATATATGCAATATATGCATATTGCAAGGATTATTTGTTAAAATTCACAATCCTACTTTTCATTTTGACAGATCTATAGCTATATAATAATAAAAGTATATTTAATTGTAATAAAGAATGTATGTCTCATACAATGGTTCTAATCATTTGTTTTTTTTCTCTCAGCCTACCCCTTATTGCTCTCGTTTTTTTTTTTTTTTCACGTCATACTTTTCTGCCAGCAAACAAAATGATTTTAGCACAGGGAGGTAAGCTGACCGCTGTGGCTCAGCCTGCCAAATTTCCACCGGCTATCCAAAACTCCACTGTCACACCAACACCCAGCACATCTGGGATGCAGCCTGACACTAGTGCCTCTGCAACCCTTGCACTACATGGACCATTAACATCAGGTAGCATTGCCCCAGCAGCTGGTGTATAGGTACCATCTGAGAGTATTGGTGGAGGTGGGGATTATGTCACCTACCAGGAGCTGCTAGAGATAGTGCATGAGATCTTAGAAAGTAGCACCGGTGCACACCTCAGTTGTCTGGAGAAGTTGCTTGTGGAAATGCAGAAAAAAAACCTCAAATATCAAGCAATCCAACAGGAAGCTGAGGAAGGGGGCAGTGATGACAGTTCTGATTGATAGGCATGTGCCTCTGATGTCCCCTACCTATCCTCAGTCATGGAGTCCCCCAACCTTTTGTATCCATCACCATCCCTGTGTCTGTCTTGTTTGTCCTATTTTCCCACATCTGCTTCCTAACCTACCACACCTACCTGACCCTGATATTCTTACATCCTTTCCCCAATATTGCTCTCTTTTGAAATAAAAAAAAAATGGACACCTGTCCCACAAAAACAAAATTGTCTCACCACTTTACATATGTGTCTTCTCAACACACTCAATTCAGTCCAATTGGCTATACAACATAATTGCATTGTTGTCACCCATCTGTATTTTGGTGACAGTCCAAACTCATCCAATTTTCTATCTGTGCTCTTATTGCACTGTTAAAGAAGTGGATAGCTATGGTTATTTCATAATTTCCTACTTCAAATTCCTATATTGCTTCCCCTTCCCCCTGCTTGCCCCTCATTTCACCACAATCCTATCTATTCCATTTTCATACCTTTAATCTGGTCATAAATACAATCTCACACCACACACATGACAAAAATGCCCCCTAATAAAGCTTTCACTTTTTATCCTCTGCATTTGTGCAGACTTTGGCATCTCTCACCAATGCCAAGTGATGGTATATTGCGCTTCATGTCTACGGCAAAAAACGGTGAGTTTTTGCCATTGGCCACACTAGTTAGGGTATCTCCTGGTATATCACAATGTTGGCTAAACTCACTGCGCTAAAGGAACACAAAGTTAAACCATAGTAAAGGCAATGCTTTGCAACATTTACTCAGACAGTTATTAGACTGCTGAATGTAGAAAAATGAAAATTCCAATGTGGAGTGTTGACATAAATCATTAGACTGATGATTTTTTATAAAGTACTTCACTGCAGTCATTGCTTCTCACATTTGCAGGAATTATCAGATTTACTTATGTAATGCTATCCTGACACAATGTGTAAAAAAAATAAAATGAGCTGGATTTGAACCCTGTATTATTTGCACTCTGAACATCAGCTCACTGCTCTTACACCTGATGCCAAAGGGAAAACTAGGCAGCAGTTGTAGTTTTTTACACTCAGTACTGTCCAAAGTGCTGATGGCCATGCCTCACTGCTTACCCTTTGTGTGAAAGAAGGGGAAACAATAGAAACTATCATTATGAGTGTCTTAAACATTAACTGGCAAACTCTTATCTCTGACTCCCGAACAAATAGCATCAACCTTCATGGCTTCAAACAGCTCATCACTAGCCTTACTAGAATACAAAATAACGATCTCTTAGGTGCAACCCTAGACTGGATTGTGGTATCATATCCCCACAAATATTCCAACTCCAACACTTTCCCAAATACCTTAAGTGACCACTTACCATCTTACACCTACAGAACCTCTCCACAGGACCCCAAAATATATACCTACAAAATATCGTGAAATCTAACCAATTTCAACCAACTATTCAATAATATCTTAAAAACTTTAAACTGGTCCTCACTAAAAACACTATCTGTAGATTATGCCATTAACCACTTTAACAAAATCTTCATAGAAACCCTAAAAGCTAAACCCCTTTCTATACCAAAAGAACAAAAATAAACCACACACCTTAGCTAACTAGGGCCACAAAACAAATAATGCAAAGTAGAGAACAGACCTGGAAAGCCTGGCACAAAAATAAAAATGACACCAACCTACTCATATACAAACAACTATGAAGTAAAGCCAAAATTTTAGTCATAGCTGATAAAAAATACTTCTCAAACTACTCCTCACTCCAGGGTCCACTCAAAATCCCTCTCCAGCTCCTGATAAAGATCCATCGAAAATAGCTAACATGTTCAATTCACACTTCATGTACAGTATACTTAAACTAATAAACTACCCCATATCAAACACAAATCTCTCCCCAACACTAAATCTAGTCCCACCTGAAATATCATATTGCAATACCAACACTGATAACCCTCTTAACCAGAAGACATGTACACCCATTCCAACAACTCCTACTTTCACTCTCCATCCTATTCCCACGTCTCTAGTACACAAGCTTCTTCTCAAATTAAAACCTTGCTCCCTCTCCTCAGACAGCCTACATTCAGAATACTTAAAACCCACAGCTGACACAATAGCCTACCCTGTTAGCATCCTGATTAATAGATCCATTACAGAATCTGAGGTACTTAGTCTTTGGAAAAAAATCCATTGTCATACCATTGCACAAGGGTGGAAAAAACAATGAACTGACTAACTATCGGCCCATGTCTGTCCTATTCCCTCTATCTAAAATACTGGAAAAGTGTATTTATACACAACCTTTGAATCATTTTACCATAAACAATCTCATTATTCCCACCCAACATGGCTTTCATCCAGCACACATTGCCTCCACTGCCCTATTATCTTTCACCGAAGCTTTAAACAAAGCCTTGGACTCTGGCTATCTAACTTCCATTGTTTTACTAGACTTATCTAAGGCCTTTGATACAACATCACATCAAAATCTAGTACAACAATTATCAACACTAGGGATGCTCTCTTCCTACTCTAAAATGGTTTGCCAACTACTTAACAAATAGACAGCAATGTGTTTGATGGCAAAATAATCTGTCACAATACCTCTTTAACAAACGTGGAGTTCCCCAAGGATCCATTCTTGGACCATTACTTTTCAGTGTTTTCATTAATTATCTTCATAAGGCCTCTCATCAAAATACACACATTCAATATGCAGATGATTCCGCTATTATCTCCTCCTCTGATAACCTTCAAGAACTACTATAAATAACACAAGATGTCTTCATCTTTATTGAGACCTGGCTAAATGATGCGCAACTACTGCTTAATGACAAAAAGAACAAAATGCTATTATTCACACAAAACCACTATTACAAAACTTTAAAATGCACTCACAAAACAACACAGAGATAGAAAATGTATCACAAGCAAAGCTACTTGGTATCACCATATATGATAAACTCTCTTTTGAACATCACATACTAAACACCATCAAAAAATATACTTCAGGCTTGGTAAACTCTACAGACACAAGGGGTTATATTGTAACATCGAAGTCTCAAAACTTCGAATGCCACAATATTGAAACTACTACATTGAAAGTGGAAAATAGTGAAGCCGAGGAACATCAAAATCTTGCCTAGTGCAAGATTTCAGTGGGCCATTCCACGGCTTTGCTATTTCCTCCACTGTGGTGCGATAGTTACGGACCTTAGGGTTTGGGAGCAGGTTAAGGTAAGTGGATAGGTAGCACTGTATGTATAGTTTAGTGTAGGGTTACAGGTAGGGTTTTATAAATTCTATGGGTGTGTATTATTTAGCTTGCTTAGGTATAGCTCTTTAGGGTAAGTGTGCGATAGTTACGGACCTTAGGGTTAGGGAGCCGGTTAAGGTAAGTGGATAGGTAGTACTGTATGTATGGTTTAGTGTAGGGTTAGAGGAAGGGTTTTGTAAAGTGTATGTGTGTGGATTATTTAATTTTTGGTGTGCTTGTGTTGTGTGTGTGTGTGTTTCTCAGAACAACAAATTTTTTCCCTGGGAAAAAAATTTGCTGTTCTGAGCGTTCGATGTTATCACATTTCGAACTTCCAAGTTCGAGCTTCTGGTGTTCGATATTTTGGAAGTTTGATTATGTGATATACACCTGACACAAGCATTTCATGGATAACCCCACCAGAAAAGCACTGGCTAATACTTTATTTTCTCTATGGGGTCCCTATTCTTACTAATCTCCACCTGTCTCTAAAAAAACAAATTGGAATCACGCTGCTATAAAATAGCTAAATTTGCTACTAACTTACCTTATTGTACATATTGCTGTCACACCCTCAATGAAATAAACTGTCTGGATTTCCTCCATTACCTTAGCTTAGCATAACTATCTCTATCACACAAAATAATATATAACCCAGACAGTTGCCCAGCATTAAAACTAATCTTACAGCCATATACCACATCCAGAAATCTCTGTTCTACAGAAAACTCATAAAAGTATAGAAACCTAATAAAAGAGCCAGGCATAGTGTCTATTCCTACACCATTGCAAGACTTTGGAACACCTTACCCTCTAACATCACCATCTTAGATTCTTTCAAGACCTTCAAACTTACTCTTAAAAAACACTTCCTTACAAACCGTAACTGCCCTTGTCCCTCCTTTAAACATTAACATACTCTATTCCCATCTCCACATTATACATCTGATACTACCTACTATGCCTCCTTTAGCTTTCTCACCTCTCATCCTAACCCAAACTTACCTAATTTCCTCTTTTGTTACAAGTCTATACCCTCATCCTTAGCCTGTACATTTCACAGAATATCTAACTCCATTTTCCCAAAATTATATCTACTCTTACTAACTTTACAACCCCCCACATCACATTCTCTCCTTAAACCAATAGCCTTAATCATCCTAGACCTACTGTCCTGTTATCTACTCCTAATAACACCTTACCTTTTACAACCTACAACAATCTAACAAACTTATACTAATTTAATTTTGCTCTCTTAAACTATTGTCTAGAATTTCAGAATGTAAAATTGATGTCCTAGCTATATATTAAGCCACACAAAATCCATCACTGTGAGTATTATTATATCAAATTTAAACTGTATTATACTATTTTAAAATGTATCTGTGTATACACAATCTGTAAATTATGTCTGTACTTTACGTGGAGCTTTTCTCCCCGGGCTTCCCCTGAAAATGGGTTTCTGAGCCAGTCAGGCTTTCCATGTCAACACATGCCAATAAATAAATAAATAAATAAACAAATATTATTATTTTTCCATTTAAGCAGAGAACCACATTTGCTTGTTTCTTAAATGTTATGACACAGCATTTACAATACAAACTACAGTATGAACACCATAGTATCTGTCAGCTATTTCTCTCATAGTATATATGCATAAGTACTTCTCAATTTTAAGCTGTATTCATTAAATGTAAATCTCACATGAGCAAACACTTTGCTATCATTCAAGCAAATCAGGTTCTCAGTGATGTGCTATGTAAAGAGTTGTTTGGCATGTATTACTATGTTTATTGCCCATCTATTCTTCATCCCATCAAAAGGCATTTAAAATACAACAGAAGGAAAGGTAATTGTTTGCCACTGAATACATATTTACTCAGACTCACATATGCCCTGCATCCATGCACTTGAAAATGGGTATGCCAGTAATAGGTCTAATGTCAACTAAAATACAGAAATAAAGAGAACAACTGCATTACATTTGCTAAAGCTTTAAACTGATACTAGACATTAAGGTTGTCTGATACGTCTTGCTGTGGACATCAGTTCATCACAATATGAACACTCATACTTCATCACAAACATTCATGATGTTTACAAAATATGTGTGTGTGTGTGTGTGTGTGTGTGTGTGTGTGTGTGTGTGTGTGTGTGTGTGTGTGTGTGTGTGTGTGTGTGTGTGTGTGTGTGTGTGTGTGTGTGTGTGTGTGTGTGTGTGTGTGTGTGTGTGTGTGTGTGTGTGTGTGTGTGTGTGTGTGTGAGACAGTGAGTGGGTTATGTAAACACATATTGAGAAATGGGTACATATATGTGTCAGTTCTGCAACAAGCATTCATGACAGCTTATTGCATATAGGTTAAGAAGTTGTCTTTTAAAGAAATATTTCTGCACATTACAAGCACAAAAGCAAATCCAAAAGCCACACGTTGCATACCAGTCTCATAACAGTATGTTGCCTACAACATAAAATGATTATGTCAACCTCGTTAAAGACCACTATGACAAAGAAAAAATTATAATTCATTGAAAGTGTGAATGTTAACTACTGTGGTCTTCATTTGGAATAAGTAGGGGTCAAAATTGCAGAATAGGCAAATTGTGTGTGTGTGCCTGTATGTGTAACTGTGTATGTGAGCAGTCAGATGATCATGACCCTGTGTCCTACTGTCATCACTCAAGTTTCATAGCGAACAATTGTTTACAGTTGTACATGACTACACAGCAAGTTCATGCATCCCTCCCTCCCAACAGCTTCTTACCAGCATACATCGATGATGTCATCTGCTATAAAGTTTTCCACAACAATATAAAAATCACATTTGTGCCATGGTGCTTGTGTTAAGTACTGTGTTCTCTAGCTTATGTAACTAGTTAGGTAGGGGTTCTAATCTCACAGTAATCAAGTTGTGTGTGTGTGTGTGTGTGTGTGTGTGTGTGTGTGTGTGTGTGTGTGTGTGTGTGTGTGTGTAGTCAGAAGAGCATGAGTCTGTGTCCTACTGGCATCACTCAGGTTTTATTGAGGAAAAAAGTTTTAAAGTCATACATGACTAAACAGCAAGTCCATATAGTCCTAACAACAGACACTGATAATGTCATCCACTATAAAGTGTTTTAATACAGTACAAAAGTCAGACTTTTGCTATGGTGCTTGCATTATGTACTGTGTTCTGTAGTTAGTCTATGTAGGGGTTTTAATCTCACTGCATTCAATTTGTGTGTATGTTTGTATTCAGTTAGCTCTCAGTATGGAGACCATTTTAGAATAGCATGTGATACAGTCCTACTAACATCCTCTTCTCACCAGATACTGATGATGTCATGTGCTATAAAGTGTTATCTAACAGTATGAAAGCCAGACATGCTGTGGTGCTTGTGTTAAGTACTGTGTTTTATAGTTAGGTAGGGGTTCTAATCTCACTGTGGTCAACTTGTGTGCATGTTTAGTCAGCTTTCATTCTGGAAACCATTTTAGAAAAGCATGTGAGACAGACATACTAACATCTTCTTCTCACCAGAAACTGATGATATCATGTGTTATAAAATGCTGTCTTACAGCAGGAAAGTCAGACCTGTGCTGTGGCACTTGCATTGAGTACTGTTTTATGGAGTTAGCTACTTAGGGGTTCTAATCTCACTGCAGTCAACTTGCATGTGTATGTTCATGCTACTATCACTTTGGAGACAGCTTTAAAACAGCATATGAGAATACAGCTATGTCATGCATTCCTATCTACTTCTTATTATTAACATACACTCATGATGTGATCTCCTCTAAAGTTCAAATACCTGTGTTGCCATGATTATTAACTTCTGTGTTCTCTAGTTTGAGTAGGTAGACAGTGTGTGGTTTTATGGTTTTAGTCTCACAACAGAGAGAGAGAGTGTGTGTGTGTGTGTGTGTGTGTGTGTGTGTGTGTGTGTGTGTGTGTGTGTGTGTGTGTGTGTGTGTCTGTGTGCTCATTCAAATATGAGTGGGTAGACAATTTTGTGCCAAGATGTGAATCCACATCTATGTGACACACTCTTCCCAACATCTTCTCAGCATACACTGATGCTGTAATCCTCTATAAAGTGCACAGTGACTATGGAAAGTTAGACATCTGTGGTGGTGCTACTGTTGTATTATATGGAATCCGGTTTGTATACCTACACAGGCCTATTGTTCATATCTAACCTCATTCAACTGCTGCATGTGTAGTTAGTGGTAAATTGCTGTCAGTATATGATCTTTTGAATCTCTTTTCATTTGAATCCCACTCAGAAAAATATTTCACATAGCCACAGGAATCCAAGATCCCCAAATTCCCTCTGCCAACATGACATGTTTCCTGTAGAACCACAGATGATGTCATCATCTCATAGATGCATACATACATCATGAAGCACAACCCTTCCAGGACCATTTGCAAGCCATCTGCTGACCACTGGATGTCTGATTGCTAATTATGTCATGGGGTGCTTCACATGCTATATGAACAGAGGCAAGATCTAATACTATCCCACTCATACACACCTATGCACGTAACCCTACTAGCTACAATAATATAGACATGGCAATTTTTGTTTAAATGCTATAATAATGGCTAGAATTTTATGTGATTTTGGCCATTAGCCTAGCAATGTCCTATTACCTTATGAGGAGTGTACATGTCAATGTTGTTCTCATCCACATGTGCTGTATTGAGCTGTGGATGTACAGAACCCCTACAACAGTGTATTCCAATCTGTAATTTGAAGTAATATATTGATGGACACTGCTGCCATTGTATTACATGTTCCTTCCATAACAGCTGTAGTAATATGCCTCTTGAAAACTGTTGACATGGGATGATGCTATGTGTATTTTTGCCTTAGTAAGACATGTATTATTGTAGTGGAGTATATTAATATTTCTCATTCAGCCATCGCAGTGACACTTGCAGTGTGGCAAATGTGTGCCTTTTTATACTTACAATCATGAAATGCTATGTGACATGTAGCAATATTAAATCATCATACTGATTACAAGGGCACATACACCTTGTTTCATCCACATATTGTAATTCTATTATATACACAAACATATAATGAGGTCAGATTTACTTGTAACCTTGGTGAATTCATTGCATGTGCAGTTGTGATGCTGTTCACTAGGGGATTATTCAGGTGCAGCCCAGCAGCATTGTGTTACTGTCAGCATTTGAGTCATTAACTGTTTTGCATGCACCACATCCATGTGCTCATATAAGGTAGCCAAGCCCTCACACACACCTTTTCAATGATAAACATATAGGCATATGATGTAAAACTGATGTAATGACGTGAACTAGACAGAGTTGTATGAGGGGATTAACAGTTTCCCTGTGTTTCATGTGATGCATACCCAATGCTATATTTTGCAATGTTGTCACAAATCTTTTTTTTTAAGTAAGAACAAAATCTTAAGGAGAATACACATCTATGCACATACATGGTTGTGGATGGCACAATCAATACTCAACTGTAAGCAATAGACAACCTGCTAGCTGACAGACTAGAGATCAAATTTCACCCCTACCCCACTGCTGTCACCCAATGTATAAATACAAACATTACTCAGCATATTTCCTCAAGAAAGCAGCTCATCTGTGCACTCTGTAAGGCTAAAAACATGGCATCAATAAGCTCTGACAACATTCCAGGTTGCCTTATCAATAAATTAGAACATGACCTAACAAACACAGTTGGATCCCCTACTTAACCAGAGCCTCCAGAAAGACTATTTTCTTGCATAATAGTGGACAGCAGCAGTCATCTGTCTGAACAAGGGGATAACATCACCTGACATAGGTAATTATAGACCCATAAGCCTGACTAGCCTTATCTGTAAGCCAGTGGAAAGAATCATCATGGACATTGTTAACTATAAATCTTCCGACTGTGTAACCAACCTCCTGACTGTGTAAACAAGTCATTTTTATTTGTTAAGGATAACTCATATCTGTTAAATCTTGTTTACTTTTTTGATCTAGTTACCAAGGCCAAGGATGAGGGACAAAATGTGCATCCAACCTTACTTGATCTGTCCAAGGCAAGTGGAACAATTCCACACTCAGGTATTACAGAAAAACTGTCTCAACTAGCCATAAACCACTACATCATCAAGTGAGTAGCACAATGAATCACCAACAGGACACATACTGTCAAAGTGTGTGAATTCACCTCTAGCAAGAGACCAGTAAACAATGCTGTACAGCAGGGTTCTCTAATAGGCCCTTCTCTGTTTGGTATTTAATTCACAGGAGTCAAGGGAAACTTGGACAGCCTTTGTCCAACCAAATTTGTGGATGACTGCAAATTGTGGACAATCTTTGAATCCAGTAATGGTATTGATACACGACAATCTTTGAATCCAGTAATGGTATTGATACACTGCAGAAAGGGTCTATATTAAATCAGCAAACACTTAAAAAAGCGAATGCTGATTTATCGACCCCATGTAAACGAAAGCTTACAATCCCGAACACTTAGAACAGTGATTTTTTTCCCCCAGGGAAAAAAATCACTGTTCCAAAACAGAAAAAAAAACTTTAAAACATTATATAAAGTGGGGGATGAAAACCCTCGATGTGGGTGGCTTTGCCTCCCATACCCCTACTTAAATATACCAACTCCCAGATCGCACTACAGGGAAGAAAATGGCAAAATAACGAAGGCGGCCAAGCGATTTCTTTCCCAGGGAAAGAATTCGCTTATATGCCGTTTCGGTATTTTGCCGTTTTGTGCTTTCAAGTTCAATCAAGACACATTTGAAAGAATGCATCTTCGATCATATAATAGGGAAAACTGCAGAAAGTATCAACTCACACAAATGATTCTTACTAGAGCCATGGAGACTTGCTAAAATGTCCAAAAAAGCACAATTATTCCCTTTTTAAAACAAATACCCAAGCTAACTACAATATAGACAGCACACCCAGTGAGTGAACCCAGTGGTATGTGATCTTGGTACTCAGGTAGACAGTAATTATAAGTTCAACCACCATGTATCCATAGTGGTGACAACTCCCTTATATGCAGCACAACTCATAAGTATAGGCATGTCATCCAGATCAAAGGATGTTATAATTTCTTTGTACTTGGCCCTCATCACAACAATTCCAGGTGTAACACTGTCCCACTTAACCACTTCAAAAATGGTTTGTTTTTTAACAGGTGATGACTTCCCCTTATAGAATACTGGCAATCATTGTAGTTGTACATGTCTGTTCCTCCAGAACATGTATAATAACTTAAACTCACATATTCTAACAATATCACAGATTAATGTTTTTAATAGTTTAAAATTGTTTCAAATTGCGCCTGCTTCTGCCAGCAGTTGGCTGTGAGTCTGTTGCTTATTTCTCCATGATTGTCTGTGAGAGATGCTAAGATTTCAGTCATATTCAAGCAAGTCATTTTGCAGATCTTCACAACACGCACACTATTGTGTATATAATTCTTGCTAAATGTCCTCTCCAGTGAGCATGCTGTTGATGTTTATATCACAACCATTCATTTACATTGTCATGTAGCCTTGTGTGACAGTCACATATATACTATCATCTGTAATGATATGAATATACTCACACTGGAGATGAAAATAGTAGCACATACTGTACTGTGTACATATGTGCTTAATATTACGCTACTGACTTGTCTTGGAAATGTACATACATTGACATATCCTATCTTGTGTACATTACCATATTTTACATGCCCTCTTCATCTTTCTTCATTCCTATCATTTATGACTGTGGCTATTTTAATCAGCACACTTTCCCTGCCTAGTGTATTAAAGCTGCATGGTATTTGCCCTTGCTGATCACCCTAATAGCCAATATTTCATTATGCATAAACTTGATGTAGTATACACTGCACTGAGTACATTTTTCTGTAATGGGTTCTTACTGCAGTCATTGCAGTAATTTCACCCCTGGTAGTCATTATGGCTGTCAGCCCAATCTCACAGAGCAAGTTTGCCCATGGCCAATCTTATATGCATGTTCATTCTGCATTCATTCTCCTCTGTATGGTTTCCTGGCTGTCAACAATGTTGTTGGCCACAAAACCTCACTTGCATTTGTGTAAGCATGATGTGTGGCTTGCATATGCGATTAGCTCTGCTAATCATTATGTAAACACATAAACTTGGAGTAGGCTTTGCACAAAGCCTGTACAGACTTTATTGAATCCCCAGACATGTATTGTAGAATTTGGTAAAGGCTTAGTTCCTAGGATTTCTTGCTTCTGTTGTAACTGTTAACCCACTTAATTTCATGTTAACACTTTATGCTAATTAACTTTCAGCATTTCATAATTTGCCTCCATTAAAATGGTCTCTCTTTAGTTAGACAACTTGATTAACTGAACAAAGTAAGTACATAATAAATAAGGAAATAGGATGTAGAAAGAAATTCAACAATGAGTGACAGTTGTAAAATTTGCCACACGATGGTGGTGGAGTGTTAGCAGACAATGCATTTAAAACAGCGTGCTGACCACCCAGAGCAGGACTTAAGTGTGCTATAGAAATAAATGGTTGACCATATTCCAAGGAAATAGATGCATCATAGACTCAACCCTAACCACAAATACTCACACACTGATACCCAAGCTCTGAAGCATTTGGTATTAAAATCAAAAACAAACACTTATCTTTCCCCATTGAACTTCATTCTTTCTACATATCAGACACTCAAGTAAACCGTCACTTAACTAAAGTTCTGTTTGACTAATTTTCGCACATTGCAGTTTGTTGACTAAATGACTAGTTGACAAAGTTACAGTAATCCTTTTATATATGTGTATGCGTGTATGAGTGTGTGCTCACGCGCACGAGCGTGTATGTGTGTGTGTGTGTGTGTGTGTCTGTGTGTGTGTGTGTGTGTGTGTGTGTGTGTGTGTGTGTGTGTGTGTGTGTGTGTGTGTGTGTGTGTGTGCGTGTGTATGTATATATATATATATATATATATATATATATATATATAAAATATTACAAAACTCTAGCACTAAAAAAGCAAACAAAGCAGTGGTGCATATTCAGCTCTAATAGCAGACAGTCTGCTTCACAGACCAGATTCGCCGCATGGCTGACTGTCTGCCATTAAAGCTGAGTACGCCCCACTTCTTTGTTTGCTTTTTTAGTGCTGAGGATTTGTGGTATTGCTGGTCTTTCTCCAAGCACTTTGGACATCGTGCACCATTTCTTTTGGTTGGTATATATATATATATATATATATATATATATATATATATATATATATATAGACAGATAGATATCACTTCACTGCCAAACAAACATGGAAAAAAGCCACATACATTACAATGACTACTAGTGCACACTTTGAAACTGCACGTGAAAAACAGCAATCAAGAATTTCAACATTGTGGTGCTGTACTTGATTTTATTTATTTATTGCACATTCATTTACCGGGAAGGTCTGACTTAGAACAAAGCTAATTTTCTACTAAGGCTTGGGGAGAAGTACTCTAGACGCATGTCTTTGTAAAGTGGGAGGAAACTGGAGCACCCAGAGGAAACCCACACGAATGCAGGGAGGACATACAGACTCCATACAGAAGGCAAACCAGCCGAGAATTGAACTGGAAAACCTCTTGCTATGAAGCAACAATGCTACCACTGCACCATTGTGCCATGATAAAAGGATCATTCTCTGCATTGCACTCATTGAGGTGTCTGGAGGGTAAAGCTAAATAAATCGTTTTCTATGTTGTTCAGACAAATGCTCCACATCTAAATACAGGCTATGATTCAGCATTTATTGTACTAATGCACTCATACATACAGTGAAATTGTGGCATTGAAAGAGATAATCTGCTTTATTTGACTTACAGGTTCACTTGCACTTATCCTGCCCAAAGAACAGCCATTGAGAGGTAATGGTTCTATATTTATGAAGGGGCTAAACTTTCCAACAGGGATTTTTGAGTTTAACATTAATATGAATAGAGGATATATAGAAGAAAATGTGATAAACCAGACAGTGAAGTTATGCTGACATCAGAGGAATAGCAGGTAGGAGCCTACATAGTGTCTGGTACTGAAAGCTCAGTGGCACACCTGATCATAGTACTTGGTGAACAGTTTGACAGGCTGAAAGATAACCACATTGTCAATATTAAGCATAGATTTTTGATACCACCAGATTTGGAGTTTGAGGCTATGGATGCAGAGACTGCATAGGAAATATGAAATATTTATACAGGGGCTGTGTGTTCATGGGGATGTAACGGGATAGACACTTTACTGAAAAATGAAAGGATGCAACAAATTATGTAAAATTGACTTAACACCAGCAGAAGATGGGTTCTGTATTGTGAAAATATTAAATTTAAATACATTTAAATAACTGAATGCAAGCAGTTAGTATACACTTAATTTTCTGTCAGCTATTATATGTGAGTAATGAAATCTGTTTTGCCCAAGACAATTAGTTTATTGGAGAAGAACTGAATTTGTCAGTTGAGAAAGTATGGATGGAAGGAGGCAACTGTATTTTCAGGTGGTAATGATTTTCTCTCTGTTATTGTTACACTTATCCAGCCAGGTAGTGGAGTTCTTGTTTCTTGGATCAAGTTGGCTTCTTATGTGGTTTTGGCAATTGATGTAAAGAGAGAAATGATGACAAATAAATTAGTTTGTGCATCATTGCTCTAGGAGATGGATGACAAATGAGCCAGTCAGGTAGAAAACAGCTTGTTGTGTTTCATCAAGAGTAGTCTAACTGCTACAGAAGGCTTGGTGTTTGGCTTAAATGCTTTATTCAGTAGCCTGAATGACGCATCCCAGAGTTGCTGAATAAATTAAAGTAAGACAACAAGAGACAATGTTTACTGCTTACTCACACCAGTGGTTTGGTATGTGCAAACTCTCCTCTTTCAGAAACTTGAGAAATGTGAATGTGACATATGGTTACTCAAACAACAACATCAACAAAAATAAAAAAAATGAATGACATAACCCTGGTCACAGTTCTTCACAGCAGTAGAAGACAACATAAGAACAAATGTGAGCTCAAAGCCATACTCAACTGAGGATCAGAGTGCCTCTTCAATATAGAAACATCTGTTTCATGTGTGTGTGTGTGTGTGTGTGTGTGTGTGTGTGTGTGTGTGTGTGTGTGTGTGTGTGTGTGTGTGTGTGTGTGTGTGTAAGTAATGCTCATATCAATCAAATGGAGAACTAGTATCTATTCTAAATCTCAGATAAAGAAGGGTGATTAAGTAACATAATATGAAAATATTACAACCAGGTGAAGAGACTGTGTTTGTGGTGATTTTAATTACGTAATGAAAATGTCTGTGGTTACTTTATTTAGAGCACAGCTGGAAGCACATTCATGAGACCTCTGCTTGTTCCCACAGTAGTACAAAATAGTATTGTATTATTAGGAGTATTAGAAAGTTTGTTTGGAAAGTAAATCTAACATTTTATTTTCATTGAAAGAATGCAGATAACATATTAGGAATAAGGTTGTTTACCCATATGCCTGGTGTGCAGTTTGGACCTGAAGGACTGGAGGGAAACTGGTCAGGAAATGTTGGGATGGGGTATCACACCACATATCCTGTTAGCTATAGAAAGAAAGATTTGAAGGGGGGACACAATGGAAGTATTTAACATCATAGATGCCAATTGGGAGCAGAAGACTGCAATGGCTGATGCCCCAGGGGTCATGACCTGACAATTACATTGGTAGCATTGAGTAAAATATA
The DNA here is from genome assembly GCF_019279795.1 of Protopterus annectens. Taxonomy (NCBI): domain Eukaryota; kingdom Metazoa; phylum Chordata; order Ceratodontiformes; family Protopteridae; genus Protopterus; species Protopterus annectens. The sequence continues at coordinate 319,565,468 of NC_056736.1, forward strand.
TGCAGGCAGCTACAAGAGCAGGATTTAGGAGCCTCAACAAGGGTTGTCTCACTGGCACATTTTTCACAATCAGAGAAGTGCAGCTTTGAGGAAGGGAATAGCTAATGGCTGATTGTGGTATGACCATCCCTTTTGGAAGCTAAAGTCATTGGATAAATCACCCTGGGGGAATTTATGCATGCTGATATTTGGCTGGAGGAAATGTTTAACAGGGTAGACAGCCAGGCTAGAGTCATAATCAAAGGGATTGGGAGGAAACAGCAAGTTATGCTGGGATTTAAATGAGCTGAAGTATGTTTCGCCTGTTTGCAGGTTTGCTCCTGTGTGTTCCCACTGTGGTGACCCTTATGATGCAGTGAGGGGGCTGGTTTGAAGAAGGTGGGGATCTCCTTCACTTGATAATAATAGACCATAAGGCTAAGTGGCACATCTGGTAAAGACAGATGCAGTCATGGATGTATTGGAATTTTACCCATTCAGGGAGGGGCCCGGGAGCCAGCATCTGCATTACCCATATTAGAGGAGAAGCTTTGATGACATGGCTGCTGTAGGAGCATCTGGACAAAAGTTAGTCTGGGACCTCCTACAGGGCTTTACATTGGGTTTTTTGATTGTCAAATGTTGGGGGATGTGCTCAGCTGTGTAGCAACCTGACATCAGTCAAAAGTAAAGAATTGCAGGCAGGTAGAGTTTTAGGACCACAGGAATTCCCCATTAAATTTGGTCCAAAAAGGAGGCTGGTTGAATTTCACTTCATTCATCATCTGCCTTTTCTAGAGGTCAGTTTATTCAATGACTGCATTGATGAGCAAGATGTCAAAGTACAATATGCCTCACTGGATAATGCAGTATCAGTGATTCAGGGTTTCTCTGACCCATGAATTGCTAAACCTGCCATTAAGTCAGATTTTTCCTTGCTCCTCTTCCAGGAGCAAGACTGGCCTTCCTTAGGTATGCACCTTCTGGGGAAGTTTTATTTCAGCAAGACCATATCTATGGGATGTGTGGTGGCTTGTGCTGCATTTGTGAAATTCAGTAAAACATTGCCCATGCTTTGATATACACAGGCCTGAGGATGAAGCATTACTTAGGTGATTTTCTTTTAGTAGGTGATAGGAAGGAAGCAGATGAGAAGTGTGTTCACCTTTTTTGTGCAATTGTGTAAAGAAGTGGTAGTGACCCTTGAGGAGAGTAAGTAGGATGACCCAGCTAAGGTTCGAACCTTTTGTGGATAATAAACAGATGATGAACTGGGCTTCTTTTGCTTCCAGGGTAAGAAGTTAGTCAAGCTGAAGGACAAGATTGTAGGTTTGCGAAGTACAAAGAAGATTAGGTTGGGGGGGTAATGGAAGTGCTGGGCTTGTTGAATTTTGCATGCTGAACAGCAGGTTTGTAGAGAGCATTCAACAGGTCTTTAGTTAGTTTGTTAAGCAGATCTAGGTTTAAGTGCCATCAGGTCAGGGTATCAAAAATGGTAAGGTTAGAAATGGCCATTTGGGTGAGCTTCCTCCACATTTTAAGGGACTGTATTTTGACAGGAGGATTAGGGGCCTCAAACGTTCTCTGGCTTTACATGTACACACCTAGGGATCTAGGCACGGGGGTATATTTCAAGGACAAGTTGTTTGCAAAATGGTAGCCAGTTGATTGGCCAGTGGAGAGAAGGAAAGATATTACCTTTCTAGAACTCATGCCTATTTGGGCAGGTAGCATAGTTTAGCAAAAGGAAGATTGTTTTACATTCTGACAATTTAGCTGTAGTTCAATTTTTGGCATAAAGGTCACCTAGGTTCTTGTTAGTGCACAGTTTATTGAGGAAGTTTGAGCTGCACTGCCTTAGAATTAACTTGTCTTTTTCAGCTAAGCATATTCTAGGTCATCACGATGTACTTGCCAGCAGTTTGTCTCATTTCCAGGTCTACAAGATTCAGAATTTGGTTCCAGGGACATAGGTAAGTCCTAAGGCACTGTCAAAGGAGGTATGGATTGCTGGTAAGGTTTAGCAGAGCGATTAGTTCTGCTATACTGGGTCTAGTCAACTAGGGAATGTTATAGTGCAGCTCAGGGAGGGATTTGGGTAAAGCAGTGTGAACTATTAGGGATCATTTGGCAGCAGATTTTCAGGTGTTAGGGATTTTACTAAACATTCATGTATTTTGGGGATATTGAATGGGTAGACAGAGTTCAAGAACTGTCAGCAGATGTTGGGCTTTTTTGAGGAAGCACTTGTTGAGGTAATTGTTGAAAGTTTTTATGATATAGCAGGTCGTTATGCTAGTTATGTGTTATGGTCATAGCTGTCTGTTTTCATTTATGTAGGTGATTTTCACATGATTGAATTGTTAGGCAACCTTAGATCTTCAGCTGTATGTAGTACTGAGACAGGAGTGCTGATCTGGTTAAGCTGATCCAAAATAGACAAAGTTAGTATAGGGCAGTAAGTGGGGCTGCTTAGAAATATAGAGGTACTGCTGTGTTGGATGGCCTAGGATCTACTACTGAAGATTTTAGTAGTGGGAAAGCACATGGATGGATTTCAAGAGAAGGACAGCAGGCAAGTGCCAGCAGGGCAGATTGGCCACATGCATAGGAGACCCTTGAGGAGTCAAAGCATTGAAGTGGAGAGGTATTCTACTCATTTGTTTAGGATAGATAGAGCATTCAATATAGCTTTGGAAAGAAAGATGATTGAGGTCATAAATTGGTTTGGGTGATGGGCATCTAATGCCTATCTATAATGTATTACATAAGAAGGTATTGGAAAACTTGGGGCTGTTGTTGGAGGGCTAGGTGATCCACTTTTGGCTTTCTTTTTTAGGCAGGAAGAACATTGACTTGTTTGGCCATTTGTATATTTTCTCGGCTGCAAGATGAGTGCCATTGAGGCCTGGAGGTTTATTTCTGGGCCTCGATCCAGCATATCAGGATGTCTGTTAGCAAGGGTGCAGAGGAGTGTGCTGAAGTGAGTTGGTGGGTAGGCTTGATAAGGTAAAGGCAGTGTGATGAATTATCAATTTTGTTAATTCATTTAGAGGGTGTGACATCCCTCCTCTGGGCCAGTAATGAAGGAGTCTCAGTCCTCATTGCTGACACTGGAGGGGAATGTTCACTTGGAACAAAAATAGATACAGACAGTATTTTCGGGTCTATATTAGAAGACCGAAGACGCATTCTTTCGAATGCGTCTTGGTCAAACTGAAAAGGCTGAAAACAGAAAATATTGAAGCGGCTGTTAAGCAAATTCTTTCCCTAGGAAAGAATTTTCTTGAGCGCTTCAGTACTTTGCCATTTTTGGCACTGTAGTGCAGTCTCGGAGTTGGTATATTTAAGTAGGGGTGTGTGGGGGGGGGTGAAGCCCCCCATGTTGGACCAGCGATTTGTTTCCCTTAGACAAAAATCGCTGTTCTGACACTTCGACATTGTAAGCTTTAGCTTACATAGGGTAGATTAAACACTGTTCAATTTTTTAAGCGTTCAGTGATTTAATATAGACCCATATTTTCAGACGCAGCTCTCTGTACCAATCACAATTTCCTTTAAGAGCACACAGGGAGCATACCCTAGTCCTGGGTTTGGATTTCTTCTCCAGGTTCCAAATATGACTACACCTTTCTCTCTGCAGAAATCAGTGCCCTGTGTCCCTTTTCCAAGTAGTTCACACACACACACACACATACACACACACACACACACACACACACACACACACACACACACACACACACACACACACACACACACTTGGGAAAGACTAAAACAGATTTACCCTCTATGCCACCTCCTCCCAGAATATAAGGTAGATTCACTGACTCTACAAGCTACTTTAATGGTCTCACCAGGGTAGCCAATTACGCTTAGTAAGAGTAATACTTATACAATTGGTAGTATTAACCAATTGGCAAGACTTTCGGACTGTGATGCTACAGTGCCACTAAAATGCAAGTACTCCAAAAGGTTAAAACATTTTCTAAAAGACCAGCCACAATGAAAGGTTTAGATATATTTCATAATAAATAATAAAAAATGAGAATACTGAGAATACCAAAGTTTCAATTCACAGGAAATATAAAAAAATAACAGATGGAAAGACAGACAGCTACAAAAAACAATACTTTTAACTAATCTCATACTTTCCTAAGTTACTTACTAAAGCAAGGCAAGATGAAGTGGGTGAGTGGTCTTGTCAGCTCCAAAGCAGAGTGCTGAGTGTCATCTGTCACATCTCACTAGTATCTAAATACAATTTCATTTCTGGCTACAGAATGACATCACATCTGGTCACCTGAATCTGAGGTTTCCACACTACCCCCCTGACTAGAAGCTGAACCAGAATCTGGCACAGATGTGTCACAATTCACACCTAGAACTTTGCTAAGGCTTATTCCAGCATTTGGAGACTGTAAAACAATTCCAACCCTTTCATCCTTTCTGCAGAGACTAACCAGTCATTCTCTGGTACCCCAGGGTAGCAATTGGTTCATCACTAAGGACAATAAGAACAGAATCCCAGCCCAGAAGTGCATGTCTGGCTGCATTCAGACCTGTGAGCTAAAGTCCTTATGGCCTAAACCAAATAATTTAATTTCAGACTATGTTTCTTAAGGTTAACTGGGCTGAGCTTAACCCCTTCCCTTCCAGTATTCTCTGTTAAAAGATATGCATTTAATCAGTTACAAGAATACAGTTTGACATAGATGTATATTTCTTTTCTGTCCAGCAGGAGCCACCATTGATACATTTTTAACACGAGCAACTTTACAAATATGTTCTTTAAAACAAGCATCTGCACAAATCAGTTTGATATTCAAATGAATGACATATAATTCTTTACAAAACTCTAGCTAGCTATGCTGGCATATGTACGCATGCACTGCCCTACTACCCCTAGCACAGCTGGCAATACCTCACATCATCACATCTCTCTCTCCTTTGAAGACTCAAGCTAGTTTCTCAAGTAACCCTGGAGAAATGTTCCTTGAGAAAAATGATTATGTCTGGGAAAACATTAACCTATACCCTGTCTTGAGATCCCATCTGTATTGGCATTGCTGACCCCACTCCTGGTACCAGGTTTTCCAGTAAACATGCCCCAAACTCCTGTAACACTGCTTGGATTTCTCTAATCAGGGTAGGGGATAGTCACTGGGACACTGCTACCCCTTCTACTGAGGTGTCAGTCTGAGCCTCACTTCGAAAATCAGTTACCAGATCCCCCTCAGACTCTTCCTGTCACCCATTGGAAATACTCAACACAAAGGCCTCCCTATCATGGTAAGGCTTCATCACGTTAACATGGAACAGTTTCTGCCCCTTCCTCCTACCTAGCAGGCTTACCATGTAGTTAACATCATCGAACTTCCTTACCACTTCGAAGGGTCCTTCCCAAGCTGCCTGCAGCTTATTGTGTCTGACAGGAATGAGCACCATAATCTGCTGTCCCACAGCATACTCTCGGGCTTGAGCCTTCCTGTCATACCAGAGCTTTTTCTGCTGTTGAGCTCCTGCGAGATTCTCCTGGGCCAAGCTCATGAGCTCCCTATGCCTTGTCCTGAGGTTTAGGACATATGCCACAACAGAGACGTTGTGAGATTCACACCCACCTTCCCACTCATCAAGAATCAAATCTAAAGGCTCAAACAGCCTATGCCCATACATAAACTCAAAGCGAGAAAAACATATGGATTCCTGGGGTGCCTCTCCATATGAAAACAGCAGTTGGAGCAAATATTTATCCCATTCTCTCTTAAACTGGTCTGCAAATGCCCTTAGCATGGTCTTTAGTGTAGAGTTAAACTCTCTGCAAGACCATAAGTCTGGGGGTGGTAGGGGGTGGTCTTTAGTTGCTTCACTCCACAGTATTCCCACAGACAAGCCAGCAGGTCTGACATGAAATTGGCACCTCTGTCAGTCAGTATTTCTCTCAGGAAACCTTCTCAGCTGAAAATATCTAACACAGCATTTTCCACCTTCTCTGCCTTTCTGCCTCAAGGTATCTAGTAGCATAATCTACTACCACTAGGATATATTTCTTCTCTGTGGAACTTGGGTACTCAGAGGTCCCACAATATCCATAGCTACCCTCTGAAATGTCTCGTCAGTCACAGGCAAATGAATCAAAGGAGCTTTTACCTTGTCAGCTGCCTTGCCTACTTTTTGGCACTGCTCACAGGTCCTGCAGCATCCTGTTACATCCCTTGCAATCCCAGGCCAATACAAATTCTGCATAATATGTCTCTTGGTATGCTTTTTGCCCATATGACCTACAAAAGGAATGTCATGGGCTATGGCTAGAAGTGCCAGATGGTAGGTTCTAGGCACTACAAATTGCTGTACTACCTCACCCTCTAGCCCCCCCCCCAGGGCTCCACTCTCTATACAGTAACCCTCTGTTCCAGTATACAGACTTCCCTTTTCCTTGAGAATCAGGTACTGCCTTGGGTACCTCCCTCAAGCCTCGTAATGTAGGGTCCAAGAGCTGAGCCTGCCACAACTCTACCTTTATGACCTTCCCCAGCTCCCCTTCCACAGGAAGTCTGGTATCTTCTGAAAGTGGTGCTTCACTGTCAGCCTGGGTACAAACACTCACCTCTACCCTTGCAGTTACCCTGTCCAAGGGAACGTCAGTACTTATCAGCAGCTGTGATTCACCTTCAGGCTCACTGCTACAGGGTAGCTCCCCCCCTGAAATTGCCACATCATCAGCCCTGGCTTCAGGTGTAGAAGTCTATCTGGGTCTCTTTCAGGCTACCAGAGCCACATGCCTGTCCCAAGATCTGACTGTATGTAACTGCATGCACACAAGGTACTGCATTATCAAAAGCATTCCCTATCAAAACATCTGCAGGGATATCCTCAAACAAACCTACTTGCTTACTTCCTTTTCCACCCTGCCAGTCAAAGTGTACCCTGGCCAAAAGTGTTTGGAATGGGCTTCTTCCCAAAGCTCTGACTGGACTGGACTGTCCAAGCAAGTACTGCTCCTCTTTAACCACTGCAGACTTCACAATGGTTATGTCAGAGGCTGTGTCTGTCTTAGCAGTGATCTGTTTTCCATCTACTAAGATAGGATACAAACTCTTGTGATAGTTTGGTACCCCTGTTGTCTCCAGACAACTTACCACTGGCATGCTGTTATTCCTACTTGCTGACTACCACACCTTTTTCCCCACCTTGCTTCAGTAAACATTTGTATGCTACATGGCCCCTCTGGTTACATTTGAAACAGCTAAACCTTGATCCTGGCTGTGTACCTGAACTAGTAGCTTTTCCTGTTACTGGTGGACTCTGTTATGATAGTTTAGGCTGCCCACCATAGGTTCCCTTATATCCACGTGCAGCACTGGGTATCCCCTTCTTGTGCAGTGGTACCCTACTTGCTAAGAAGAGATCCCTTTTCTCCCAGCTCATCTAGAGAGTTACACTCTCAGTCTGCAACCAGATTCTCATGTCTTCAGGCAAAGTGCTGATGACTTGTTCCTTTACCAAAAGGTCTGCCAGCTATTAAAATGTAGTAATCTGACACCCACTCACACACCTATGAAAATAAGTGCTTAGCATAGCAATATTATCACATACACTTTCATCTGCCTTACATCTTGTGCTCACAAAACTTTTTTCTGTAAGCTTCAGGTGTTAGCTTAAAACATTTCAATAAACATTGTTTAACCTTGTCAAAATGTAAACAATCAGTATCAGACAATTTAGAAACAGCACTTACAGCTATACAATAGAGTATGGTGGTCAGGAAACGTACCCAGAGCCCTTGTTCAACATTATACCCTTTACATATTCTTTTAAATATATGAATAAAACTATCAAAATGATCACCTTCTTTATAGTGTGGAAGAAATTTACTGATCTTTGTTGCTTCTGGGACTTGATTATTTCCTTCCCCATTACCTCCATGTTCCTGTTGAAGAGTCAGCATGTCCCTGTCATGTCGACGCTGCTTCTCATTTGCATCAGCCTCCAAACACTGCAGTCTCACATTTTCTTTGACCTCCAAATGCAGCAGTCTTTCTGCTGATTCTAATTCCATGCATTTTGCCTCCAGTGTAAGTTTCTTTAACTCCAGATTGGGCTGCACATCCACATCACCAGACTGGTTGCTCTCCTGGCTGCTGGTCTGTGCTGCAGCTGCTACTAAGGCTGAAATAATGTCCTCTTTAGTTAGATTAGCATGCAGCAGTCTTTTGGATTTGCACACCTTACCCAGCTGGTTTACTGTCAGCTTGCCATAATCCTCTACTAACATCTTTGCCTGCTTTCACTGACTAAACTAAACTAACAAAAATAAATAAAACTGTTGTGAAAAATGTAATTCTGTATGTTTACCTTGTGGATGCTGACAGTACATGCACCTTTAGTGACAACTGCTTACTGGCTACCGCTCACCAATATGTGACATCCCTCTTCTGGGCCAGTAATGAAGGAGCCTCAATCCTCACCACTGACACTGGTGGGGAAAGTTCACTTAGAACAAAAATAGATACACACAGTATTTTCAGATGCAGCTCTCTGCACCAAGCACAATTTCCCTTAAGAGCACACAGGGAGCACACTCCAGTCCTTGGGCTGGACTTCTTCTCCAGGCCCCAAATAATACTCCACCTTCCTCTCTGCAAAAATCAGTGCTCTGTGTTCCTGTTCCAAGTAGCTGACAAACACACACTCTTTGAGATTTGATTTTCACACACACACACACACACACACACACACACACACACACACACACACACACACACACACACACACACACACACACACACACACACACACACACACACCTGGGAAAGGCTGGCACACATTTACCCACTATGCCACCTCCTCCCAGACTATAAGGTAGATTCACTGCTACCAGCCAGTTACTTTAAGGCTCTTACCAGGGTACCCAAGTACTCCTAGTAAAAGTAATACCTATACAAATGGTAGTGTTAACCAATCAGCAAGACTTTCAGAAGTGTGAAGCTACAGTGCCACTTAATAAATGCAAGTATTCCCAAGAATTAAAACATTTTCTAAAAGATCAGCCACAATGAAAGGTTTAGTTATATTTAATAATAAATAATAAAATAAAAACATGAGAATACTATCTATAAACAATACACCAGAGTTTCAATTCACAAGAAATATAAAAAATAACACAGATGGAAAGACTCAGACAGATACAGAAAAACAATACTTTTAGCTAATCTCACTATAGTTCTCTAACTGTCTGAAGAATTACTGTTCCCTAGTTAAGTTACTTACTAAAGCAAGGCAAGATGAAGCGGCTGAGTGGTCTTGTCAGTTCTAAAACAAAGTGCTGAGTATCATCTGTCACATCTCTCACTAGCATCTAAATACAGTTTCAGTTCTGGCTACAGAATGACATCACATTTGGTCACCTGATTCTGTGGTTCCCACACTACCCCCTGACTAGAAGCTGAGCCAGGATCTGGCACAGATGTGTCACAATACACACCTATAACTTTGATAAGACTTATTCCAGCATTTGGAGATTGTAAAACAATTCTAACTCTTCATCCTTTCTGCAGAGACTAAGCAGCCATTCTCTAGCACCCCATGGCAGCAATTACTTCATCACTAAGGACAATAAGAGCAGGATCCCAGTCCAGACATTGTATCTCTGGCTGCATTCAGACTTGTGAAGTAAAATCATTATGGCTTAAATCAAGTCATTTAACTTCAGGCTATTTTTCTTAAAGTTAGCTGGGCTGAGCTCAACCCCTTCCCTTCCAGTATTCTCTGTTTAAAGATATATGTTTAATCAGTTACAACAATCTTCTTCTTCTTTTGGCTTTTTCCCGGTTAGGGATCACCAAAGTGGATCACTTGTCCGCTCATGATTGGCAGTGGAGTTTTACAGTGTCGAGTTGCCAGCCTTGTGCCCAACCTTCCACAGAAGGCACACACATGCACGCACTCACGCCTAGAGCCAATTTAGAGTGCCCAATCCACCTACAGCATGTCTTTGGGATGTGGGAGGAAACTAGAGCACCTGGAGGAAACCCACGCTACCACAGGGAGGACATGCAGACTCCACACGGAAGGCACCCCAGATGAGAATCGAACCGGAGAACCTCTTGCTGTGAGGTGGAAACGCTAACCGCTGCACCACCACAGCCACCCAGTCAGTTACAACAATGCAGTCTGATATACGTGCATATTTCTTTTCTGTCCAGGACCCACTGCTGATACATTTTTATAACAAGCAACTTTATAAATACATTTTTAATACAAGCATCAGTACAAATCAGTTTGATATGCAAATGAAATATAATTATTTATAAAACTCCAGCTGGCTATACTGGCATATGTTTCACATGCATTGCCCTACTCCCCTTAGCACAGCTGGCACTACCACACATCATCACAGAGGGTAACAATTTGGGCCTAGTACCCAGGCACAGGTTTCTGTCATGGATTGTTAGAGACCATATATTGATTAAGCAGAATTTTCCAGGAATGGTGTTAGTATCATCATCATCAGCATCATCCACCTCTTTGCTGGATGTCCTCGCTTCCTCTTACCTTCTTCCTGTCTGTCCCAAATGTTTCACATCAGATTGTCTTCTGCTTTTCTGCACACATGTCCAAACCACCATAATCTGTTCTCTTTGATCTTTTCTGCAGTTGGAGCTACTTTGTTTCTACTCTTATGTCCTCATTTCTTCATCTGTCTCACAGTGTGCATCCTGCCACCCTTCTCAATCACTTCCTTTCCATCACCTCTAACGTCTTCAACTGTTCTGCCTTTACTGCTCAGGTTTCTGTACCATACAGTAGTACTGGTCGCACCACTGTATTGCACACCTTGCTTTTCAGCTTCTTTGGCACTCTTCTGTCATAGACTACAACTGACACTCTATGCCAGTTAGCTGCAGCCCCTCTGATTCTAGCTTTGACCTCTTCATTCAGACTTCCCTTCTCCTCAACCACCCTTCCCAGATACTTGAAGCTGTTTACCTGTTCCACTATCTTCTCTTCCATCTCTATTCTCAGCTTCTTCTGATTTCCCCAATTTGCTGCCATTAGCACTGTCTTATCTGTGCTTAGTTTCATCCCATGTGCCTTCAGTGTTGCATTCCATTCTCCTATCCTTTGCTGAAGTTCTTGCTCAGAGTATGCCTGTAATGCCACATCATCTGGATACAGCAACTTTGTTGATCTGTCCCCTCCGATCTGTTTGCTAATGTAGTCCATCACCAGTATGAACAGCAGTGGACTCAGAGCTGAACCCTGGTGTACACCACTCACACTGGGAACCCTTCTGCGAGGCTGAACACTGTTCATACTTGAGTCATTGGATCCTTGTACATAGCCTGCACTAATTCTACCAATGTTTCTGGGACTTCAAACCACCGCAATACTGCCCAGATCAGCTTTCTTGGGACCTTGTCATATGCTTTCTCCAAGTCTAGGAATGCCCAGTTAGACTCTCTTCTCATCTCTAGCTTCTTCTCAAGTACCTGTCTCACTGCAAACATCAGGTCAATTGTGCTGCATCCTAATCTGAAACTGAACCATTCTAGACTTATGTCTGGCAAATGCCTTAATAGTAGCCAACACATGGTTCAGAAAGAGAAATAGTCACAAAATCACATACAAGAGTAGCCAACATGCAACTCAGGTAGACTTCCTCCTAGTAAGGAAAAGGCACTGAGGTAGAATCCATGATTGTAAAGTCATCCCCAGTGAAACAGTTGGCCCACAGCATTAAACCACTATTTGCCACAATCAGCTGCAAGCAGTCGTCAGAGAAGGCTCTAAGGTCAACAGAGACCAGGCTGAAGACCTGGAAGTTGACTGGAGAGAAAGTACAACATTTCAAGTAATTACCCAGGGCTCTAGCACCCCAAGAAGAGGAGGAAATAGGTGGAGTTGAATAAGAATGGCAGTGCCTAAAAACAGTATGTGTTAGGACTACAGAAAAGATATGTGGCCGAGCCAGGTATGGAAATAAGATACATAAAGAAAGCTGGTAGTGGAATGCAGAAATCCAGAAAGTCATCAAAAGAAAGGAGTATAGGAAGAAGTGAGAGATATTTATTTATTTATTTATTTATTTAATTATTGCATTTGTTTATGGGGAATGTCCAATGGGCTGAGAGGGGCCCATTTTCAGTGGAGGCCCGGCAAGAAAAGCTCCTCATTAATTACATATATATATATACAGAAATGCTGCATACAATACAGGGAGAAAAGCTCCCATAATAACATACACAGAAGTGTGATGCACAATACAGGGGAGAAAAGCTTTACATTAATTCCATTGCACACAATACAAAGTATATTGAGCAGAAGTAGATTGTAGTAAAAGTAATAACAACAATGAAGAATAGTTTGGAAACATGGTATAAAAATAGATAAAAAAGACTGACCAAGCTAGGAAGGACTACTGGTTGGCTAACAAAGAAGCTAAGAAAGAAGTTGCAATAGCAAAGAATAGGGCATTGGAGGCACTCTACCAGCTTCTGGAAAGTGACTCAGTAAGTGGCACAAAGAAACTATATCAGTTTGCAAGGCAAAAGCAGAAAGATGAAGACAGTCAGACGCCCTTCATAAGGGATGCCAGCAACAACCTGCTCAGCAGTCCACAGGACATCAAAGGCAGATGGAAGGAGTATTTCCAGTAGGTTCTGAATGAAGAAAACCTCACAGAAGCTGTACCGCCCCAGAAACAGCCTACTATAAGAGGAGAAGAGAAGCCCAGCCTAGAAGAAGTAAGAACAGCACTAAGGAACATAAAGTCAGGGAAAGCAGCAGGTACAGATGAGGTGACAGCAGATATGATAAAGATGCTGGGTGAGATAGGGGAGAAATGGCTCCTGAGGGTACTCATAGCAGTGCGGAGAGAAAGGCATATTCCACATGGCTGGAAAATAAGCATACTCAAGCCAGTGTACAAGAACAAAGGGGATATCCACAAATGTGGACAGTACAGAAGCAGCAAACTCCTATCACATTGCATGAAAGCTCTGGAGAGGGTGATTGATAAACAGTTACACAGAGTAGTAGAATGTAACATGGGAGATTAGCAGTGTTAGTATAGTCCTCCATTATTCTGAGAATGTTTAGGAGGTCTGATGTTAGTTTTAAGGACGTTTTCCCAGTGAGAAGGTTTGTCAAACACAGGGAATCTGAAGTACCACTTGTTTTAGGTTTCTTGGTGCTTGAGCAAATAGGGATCCTGTATGGCACATATGTGATGCTATAAATCTCAGTAACATTGGTCTGCACCTGTTTAACGTGCATCTATAATTGTTTTTAAAGGATTTGGTAGTTTATGTTACTAGTCAGTGGGAGCCTTGATTCATTTAGGTAGCTAGGAAGGAAACGGGAAACAGGTTGCCTTTTAGCCAGCCTGATTTGTGGAAGAAGGTATCTTTAATCCCTTCCTTCTAGGTAGTTTATACAGCTTGAGCTGTGGCTTATGCTTCACCTGGTGGGTCTTGGTTTTTGTTTAGTAAACAGTATTATACCACTGCTTGTTTTGGCTAGGATATTGAATGAGCTTTTTGCCATGCTGCTTGCTTTTGTGAGTTAACTGTTTGCTAATATTTATTGTTTGTTTCTAGTTTGTCAAGCATATTGAAGTGAGCATTCTGCCATGCTAGCTGTACTTGGTGGCTTGAATGTTTGCTAATACTGAACTGAGTGAAGTTCATCTGTGTTATCATTTGGTCTGCAATAAATTATGTTCTTGTAGTCTATGTTAGTGTCTTCTTTGTTTTAAACATGAGATTTGGAGACAAACTGAGTTTGCCATGCCGTATTATTTGTCCCTGAACTCCTGCCTGTAGGTGGCCTGAGCTGGTAGTAATGACAGTGGTTGGTTGGTTTTATGGAAAATAAACAACTGTGGAGGAGGGAAGTGCGTATTTGATGGAAATAGTGAGTTAGTTTGATGATGAGTCGCTGCGTAGGAAGTGAAGTACCTGGAGTTAAGGGAGGGGTATATAATGCAAGAGTAAGGTGACTTCAGCCTTTTTGGCACTGAGGTTAGGGGCTTACCCTCTCATGTTACAGTGTTAGTTATATTTTATATGAGAGGGGGCAGAAGAAGGGATGTTCCCTTATGTATAAAAAGGGAAGGCCTTCTCTTCCTCTTTTCCTTCCAGCTGGTTTACACAGAGTGAGTAGCAGCTTACATTGCTCTTGGAGGGATTTGGTTGTTGTTTAGTGAACAATGTTATAATGTTGGAAGTTTGGCTCAGATACTGAGATAAGTGTTCTGCCATGCTGCCAGTATTTGGGGGTTGAATGTTTACTAATATTTATTGTTTGCTTCAATCCCATTTGAGTGAAGTTTGTCTATGTTATCATTTGGTCTACAATAAAATCTGGGTGTACAGTGTATGCTGGTATCTTAGAGTCTATGCTGGGCATGTGGTTTGAGGGCAAAAAACAGGCTTCAGATCTAGGTATTGAACATGCTTGTTTATCGTGGGTTTTATAAGGGGCAATATGCTTTCAAAACAGAAAAGGAAACTGGATTTTTTGTCCTGGGGAACACCAAATCAGGAATTAAACAGTAACTGTAACATTTCTTGATTATTTAGGTTGGGTCAGGTTCAATGTAAAAAGATTTGTACATTATTATGTTTTTGTATGAAGGAATGTTATTTAAAATATGAATGCTTTATATCTATGTGCATCTACTGAGTACTTAGGGCTATTGCTATTATGACTTTAAAGGATTTTTGTATGTTAGTATGACATAATTGAGCTATGTGTCTTGATTTAGTCTATATTTCTATTAAAGCTGATTGATTAAATGTGCGCACCTACCCTGCAAAAGACTCAGAAGGGATAAAACTGATGGTTTCTTTTTGTATGTCTTATTGATCTGTGAAAAAGTTGTTAGTTAAAATTAGCTACTGCCTTTGCTTTACTTCATAAAATGTAGGCAGACCACATCTGGAGTTTTTATTCCCTTGTTTATTATGTTGATGCCCCAAGAAAATAATGTAGTAGCTCTGCCTGGCATAACCTTCCGGCTATTAATCTATGTAGCCTTGGATACTGTGCTATACTGCCATATGGGTGTTCATTTATTTATTCATTTATAATCAAAACATTTTCTTGACAAATGTCAAATTAATTGTTCCATATCTTTCGCATCTCCTTTGTTCCCACATATACAAAGTAGAGTTACAGCTACCATATTTCAGCCTGAAGTGCTTTGTCCTTCTACCAAGATTTTTTAACAAGACTAATCAGATTTATTTCTAATTCTATTCTCAGCCTTTACACAGTTCTTTGGTGCTGGTTCCCACTGGCCTTACTGTTTTTGTCTGCCTTTATGTTTAACTATTTGTTTGGAACCTGTTTTTCAATGAAAAGATTATCTGTCACATCACCTTTGGATTTCTGAACATAAATACCTGTCAGTTATTTTTGCCTTCTCACTGTCATGCTCCAAATTCTTTTTCTACACTTCAAGATACTCCAGTGTCATACTTTTGTTAATATGAGCATTTGCTATCTGATTATTTTTTGTGCTTCCTTCTGCTTATTGTGTCATTGTTTTTTTCGTGATTATTTTTCTATGCACTTTGAGAATATTATGCTGTTTTAAGCTACTTTAGTCTAGCAGGCACTTATAGTACAACACATACTACCAAACATATCATACTGGGTCCACTACATGCAGACAGATGCTGTCCATTTAACTGATTACCTGCAAGACCTCTGGGTTTATGTACACCACTACCATCCTCTAGAACCTAGTAAAAAATATATGAAGAGGATCACCAAAGGAACACTGCAGCACTAAATCCAGAAAATTTATTGAAAAAAGTTAAGCACTTTCGTCAAACTCACAAGACTTCATCAGAACAGGAACAAACAGAAAATGCCATATTTAAATACCCTAACCCTTACAGCCATTGGATGACAAAGCAAACATCATTTCCTGTAAAATAATTAACCAGTTTAAAAAGACAGTAACACATAATCACAGTAGCTGCCCACTACAACACACCATTTGCCACCTACCAACCACATGAGCTCTAAATATTCAAGGAAGTCATCATCAAGCCCCCCTCGTGGACCCAGGTCTACTTGTTCAAGTACAAAAAATTTAAAATAATGTGTTGGATGTACCTTTATATGCTTAAATAAAGCATTGGTTTCTTTGTTTTTTAGTATATCATAGTTGTGTTGATATATTCTTTGTCTGAGGGCTCTGATTGTCTTCCCCCACATAGTACCCCTCACGTACCATACAGGTTGTAATATTTAGAGCTCAATTGGCAGATTAAATTAAATGCATGTCAACCACCTGGGATTAATGACAAGTTATCCATTAGTTCTGTATTAAAACCAAAATCAGCTTTTTAATGTGATTTTATTCAAGATCTGTGTTTTAAATCATACTTTAATACACAATACATTAATGTCTATGTGGTTGGTAGGTGGCAATTGGTGTGTTGTAGTGGGCAGTTACTGTGATTATGTGTTACTGTCTTTTTAAACTGCTTAATTATTTTACAGGAAATTATGTTTGCTTTGTCAACCAATGGCTGTAAGGGTTAGGGTATTTAAATATAGCATTTTCTGTTTGTTCTTGTTCTGATGAAGTCTTGTGATTTTGACAAAAGCACTTAACTTTTTTCAATACATTTTCTTGATTTAGTGTTGCAGTGTTCCTTTGGTGATCCTCTTCATATATTTTTTAATCCTCTAGAACCTAGTAATATCATTTTTTTTCTTCCTCCATCACCTTTCATATTACTTGCCTGGCACTCCAGTACCTGCCCATGCTGGGTCTACCAACCTGTCTTCCTTGCTCTACAAAGTCTTAATCTGGTATGCTGGGGCTACTTGTGGAGCTAGGCAGTATTTTATAAGTATTTTATGGAGTATTTTAATTTTATTTCTAATCAGAAAATATGATTCAGTGTGACCTGATGGATTGAGAGGGAAAATTACAGATTTTGTGGGATTCATTTCATAGTTTGAAACTCTTGAGAAGCTGTTAACTGAGTCTATGATTTTCTCAGGTCAGGGTTAGGGAGTGTGAAATATAAGTTTAAATCATCAGCAAAGGTTGTTAGTGCAATTTTATTATTAAAGATTTCTGGAATAAGATAGTACATTTTGGGGTTATGAGTAAAAATATGGGTTCTATATATAAGTTAAAGAGGTACAGAGATAACAGACATCCTTGTGTGGACCCATTTAAATTGTTTTATTGTATTTGTATTTGTGTAAGTGCTCTCAATAAAAATTTTGTTATATTTGTAATTTTCTGTGGTATATCAAAATAGGGCAGTATAGAAAATAAAACGTTTAGGTATACTTTGTTAAAGGGTTTACATGGATCTAAAGTAAGGGCATAGATAGAGTTTTTATTTTGTTTAGATAACAAGATCATTGTATCTATGGTTAATGTGTTAACACGTCTCAATCCCGAATGTCCAGATGATATTATACTTTTTTCAGCCTGTTTGCAAACAATGCAGCTAGAATTTTAATGTCTCAATTTATGAGGAAAATTGGTCTGTAGTTTCCTGGGTTTTTGTTATCAGATTTTCCTTTAGGTATAATAGTTGTCTTTGAATGATTTAAATATAGATCTGCAATGCCATCTTCTCCTATATAGCTATATATTTTCAGTAAACATTTGGATATTTTTTGTTCAAATGATTTATAAAACTCAGCAGTATAAACATCAGGTCCAGGAGCTTTACTTGTTTTCAGACTATTTATTACCAAAACGATTTCTTGTTACGTGAAAAGTGCCTTCTGTGTTTGATTTATCTTAAGAAAGTTTAGATTCTTTAGAAAAGTATTTCTCTCTAATTCCATACTTTTTATCTTTTGTGGGCTGTATAGTTTAGGTTCATAGGTTGATAGGTTCATAGGTTGGTACTAGGCTATCAGCCCTAGGGCCTATACAAGCCTAGCCATAACAATTCCTGTTATTCTTTCCCACATTATTTACTTTCCTGGACCCCTGTCTGCGACTTGCGTGATCCCTGGGTGAATTTTCTTTTCTCCATCCAATCAATCGTCAAGGTTCCTCCAAGAGGTCCAAGGAGAGCCTTGGCGGGCATGTATGGGCAATCTATTCCAGAGTCTGGGGTCTCTGGGAGTCAACCTATCCCTCCAACATGTTTGTTTGTTGTTTTTGATTGGTTTGGATGACAAGGTTTTGATCCCTGGAGATTTCGATTAGCATGGATGGTAGCTCTGGGTTTGAGTGGGCCTTTTCTGGCCTTGTATGTTAAGCGTATGTTGCCTCTGAGTAGCCTCTGAGTAGGCGATGGTATTTGTGAGTTTTTAAGGCGGTTTTATCTTTAGTCAGTGGTGAGGCTTGTTGAGCCTAGGTATTTGATTTCTTTTTTCCAGTTGTTGCAGATGTCTTGGTGCAGACAGTTGAAATGGGCGTTGTATTCTATAATGGGTCTATGGGATCTGGAAGCAGGGTGGGTTTCAGACCTTGAGGGTATGACACGACCCTTCCCTGATTTCTGTAGTGTCTATATGAGACTGTTGATGCAAGGGTTATCGCGAAGGATTTCAAGACTGTTTGTGGTCTGTCCTGTGTCCGATGTGGTAAGACTCTGTTGTGTTGTGTTACCTGCCACGCCACCTCACTCTATGTTTAGTTTACAAGTTTTACATAATACATTTTGGCAGCGGTAACATGCTTCCATGTTTTTCCCATAACATGGCACTTGGCATTGTAAGGCACCTTGTGGCTCCAAGTATCTTTGGGGATTCAATAATGCATTTCCCAGTTTATCCATCATCTCAACTTTGTTAGCAGATCATCCCCAACTTTGTCCTGGCCCTAGAGAAGTTAGACCTAAAAACTTGGTTGCTTCCCAGACAAACACAGCGCCCCCACTTTACTTGTCACTTGTCTGGAGCTGGTGTGAGTCCTTGGTACTTTTTACAGTGTGGGTTCTATCAGTAAGCCATTTAGCAACCCATTGGGTGACATAGCATTTATATGGGTTCTTTGTAAGTTATCCATGTAAGTTTATCTGGGATTCCAGAGTGGGGATGGTGTCAAGATAGGCTTAAAAATTCACCTTACCCTTACCCATTCCAGGTGTGCCTGACCCTTAGATCTGGAGAGTTCAATTGAGACAAAAATCAGACAGTCAATCAGGTTCAGGAACCATGTTCAAAGGTTGTCAATGTCTTGGGGTTAAAGTGTTTCCAATGTTTGTCATTATATTCCATGTGATGTTGCTCCATGGCCTTGCAGATAAAAGGCCTTGCTGATAAAGAGCAATCTTTCCAGGGGATTGGGATTGGATCCTGGATATTGGATAACTGTAGCCTCGAATTGGGAGGTGAGGCTATGAGAGGCATGACACCTATATGATTGTACATGACACTTAGGTGAGGTGCCAGTTCATCATGGGGATGTTCAAGTAGTACATGGATGTCCCATGCCTGTGCTTTGTGCAGGCGCTGTATACCTGCTGCCGGTACCAGTTTTGTATTTGCAATGGTCCTTGGTGCTGAGATGTCATTTAGGGTGAGAGTAAGAGTGAATGAATGAAGGGGTGTTTAGGTAAGAGGTCCTTCGAGGATGTATATTTAATGCTATTCGATCTAGGAGGATATTTTCATTCTGTTTCTATTTATTCTATAGAATGCTAGCCAATGTGCAGATTTTGTCTTTGGAATTAGATTCTTATATTTTGCATTGGAGCTTTTGGAATCTTTTGCAATTTTCTTTCAAATTTTTACTGATATTTTTGCATAAGAGGTTTTCTCTATCTTTTTTCCTCAAAATTCAAGTTTTTTGCTTTTTGGGATTTTTTTTGTTTAAAAAGTCCTTTTCTTTTTGTTTAATTGGCTTATTTTTTTTCGCTGATTTGTTGATGGCTTTTTTTTTGGCATGAGATTTTTTGCTTCTATTTGGATTTGGCGATCTGATGGCACTGGTGATGTGCATTGAACTTTCAGTTCATGGGGATTCCGAGCACAGTTCACCAGTTTCTCTGACCACGTCTGCACAGTTGTGGGGGTCACTCTGATGTGGTTTCTTTATTGGGGTGGTGGTGGGATGAGAGCTCTTTTGATTTCTTTTTCTTTATTGGGGGTGGGGGGAGAAGGATGTGGTTGTATGGGATTTGATTTTATAGTCGGGATGGACCCCAGATGTAGGGGGTGAGGAGCATTGATGGAGACTTTGTTGATAATGTATGCTATGAATTAGCCTGAGTGGGTGGATTACCCTGGTGGTGTGTTGCAGGTCCCCAGTTTTCCCAGTTCCCTAATGACCCAAGCGTTGAAAGTCCAGTATTAGTTGTTTTTTATTCATAATGGGTTTAAATAGTTAAAAGTGTTAGTGTAGTGGTAGTTATCTTTGGTATTGTGGGGATCTGTAGTTTTAAGGTGTGTTGCAGTCTTGGGGGCATGAGAATTGCTGTTGCAAGCTACTTTACATATGGCAGTCTGAACTAGTATTGGTGGGTGTGTGAGATTTCAGACACATTGTGTTGGGCAACCTACTTGGTTTCGGTAGTATCCTTGGTCCCTGGTGAAGTGGTGGGCACTGTAGCTGTTGTGTCCTGGGTGTGTGCTGGAGCCTTTGAAAGTAGTCTCAGTTAGTGTTTGGTGTGGTGGTGTGGCGAACTAGGAGTATGGACAGCTTGAGGAGATGCACAGATATCAATTCTGGCATTGGAGTTAGGAGACCTTTAGATTTCAGTTTTAGTCTCCTGTTATGGTGGTGGAGACAGTTCTTTTTTTTTTTGCTAACTTGTTTCTGTTGTTCATGGGGTGGTTGTTTGTTGCTTGGAAGTTTAGGGGCTTATGGTGCACCCTTTGGGCAAGAAGTCAAGCTCCAGGGCACATGTCAGTGTAGGCAGACCAGGCACATCTCCTGCCGAATGACACCATGTCAAGCAGATCTTGGCTGAGCAAACTGTTTTACTGACTTATCATGTGTATACCAATTCTGGAAGGCAGTGTGCTTCAATCATTTTATCCTTATATAACGCTCAGCTACATGATCAGAGAGCTTATCCCATGTCTGCATTTCATACCACCAGGGAGGCACGTCTCGAGCTCTTGTCATACCTTTTTGGGCCACATGATCGAGTGCGCTCTTCAGGTCTGAGTGACTTGAGTGTGGCTGAAGTCTCATGTTTGTCATCCACTCATGGACACTGACTTGACTGTATATGTGTGCGATCCTGGCACCCGACGGGCAGCTGAGTGTTTTTTTCTCCCTTATCACCTATCTCTAGGGACAATTTTCTGTGCGAATAAATCTGTGTGGTGGAAGTGGACATCAAGGGGTGCTATGTGTATGAGCTGTTAGTTGTGTTGTTGGGTGGTGTGTCAGACTATGTGACACACATTGGTTGTGATTGGTGTTTGTTGTTGCTATGCTGAGCTTCAGTGGTCTTTGTTTGGGGTTAAGGTTGAGTTAAGGCGCCTGTGTGGTTGAGGTTGCTATTGGGGTGTGGGTGTTGGTGGGTTTTAGAAAGGGCTATGTGTGTGGAGAGGGGTGGTGGTGGTGTGCTTCCATGTTGGTGCATCTCTCTCACAATATTGGGTGGGTGGGTAGGAGGCTTGGTTGTTTAAGGCTTAAGTGCATGTCACACAGGTAAGGTCCCAGTTAGCCCTGGACGGGTGGAGAGGTAGGTCTGTGTACATGAGGCATTGGACATGCTGCCCCAGGAGTGGACAGAAGAAATTTGTAAAAGCGTTTGCCAGTGGACATGCCTGGTTTAGTAAATTATTTTTGGTTTTTTTTTTTTTCTTGTTTGTGGCTAATTGGAGAGTCTTTGTATCCTTTTTTATTAAATTCTCTGGTGCTTGCCGCCAATTATTAGAGAGTTCGTTAGAGCAAGGAAGTTTAGTGGTGTGATTACTCTTTAGTTCAGCTGCAGCAGGAATTAGAGAGTGTAAGGTGAGCTTAGGTAGAAGGCTCAGGTGAGATTGAAAAAGGTAATGCTTATACAGTGGTGCTGGAGAATGCTTACTTGTAGTAGAAACAAGGTGTAACTGTGAAGTGTAAAACTTGAGTTTAGTGGTAGTTACTATTTAGAATAAATTTAAATAATTTAAAAAGGATTTGGTCACTTTTATGTTTATTTTATCAGCATAATGGTAGAATGCCAATAAAAATGAGAAATAAAAATAATGGGACAATACTCAATAAAACTGTGAAGACATCAAAAGTATAGAGAGTGAGGAGAAATATAGAAAGAGTAATACAAGAGGGCGCATCTAGATTCCAAAACAGAGAGAGGCGGGCAACTAGAAACAAGTGGACGGGGAAAAAGAATGTACAAATGCTAAGGACAAGAAACAAAAAAATTGATTGTTTAATATAGAAAAAAAATAAAGTGCAAAAAAAATTTACACCAGAAGCAAACACAACAGTAATGCAAACATAAGTAACCAAGATCTGGTAAAAAAAATAAGTAATACCAACAAATAACTTCAAAAAAAATATATAAATCTTCAAAAGTTTTAATAATTTCTTGATTAGTATTGTATGTGTTCCCTTGGTATTCAATATCTGCTATTGTAGAGGCACTATTGTTAACATTTATTATCCTCACCGGTAATCTTGAGGGAGTTTGTGCCCATTCTGAGTACCTTGCTAAGGTTTTCATTTCTGTGAAAGAGAATTGTTCAGTACGTATTATATACAATTCTTTTTGTAAGTTATTCATCTGTTCTTCCAGTACTGAGCTTGTTTGCTTTTTTTTTCGATTAATTCTTCTATTTTGATTATTGTTTCTTTTAGCTTTGTCTCTTTTTCTTTATATTTTTTTATAGTATACTTTTTTTACCAAAATTGCCCTAATTCTGGCTCTACTTGCTGCCCATTGAATATCATAGGGAATATCGGTCACGTTAAGTCATGTTCAGGTTCATCTAATATGTTGTTAATTTCCTGTATTATATCCTTTTTCTGTAGTAAGTTTGAATTTAGGGGCCAGTTTATACCCCTCGTTTTCAGGCTAAGATCACTAGGCCACCTTATTTTAATTGTAATCTTTGAGTGGTCCAAAAAAAACATAGGTTCTGTACAATAGTTTAATTCCACCTTTAGGAATATCTGCAGTATCAAAAAGAAGTCTAATCTAGACCACGATTTATAACGCTGGGAATAGTATGTGAATTTTATTGTAGATGGGTTTTTGATCCATTAGCAATGTGGGTTGAATAAGTTAAGATCTGTTTTTAGATAATTTATTGCTACGGAGGCCTTGGTGTTATACATTTTGCTTTCACTTGTTCTATCTGTTATGGGGTCAGTTATTGCATTCCAGTCATCTCCTATTATATAGTAGTAGTTTGGAAATCAATTTATGTTTTTAAGTTCCATTTTAAAATCTTGTTGTTTTACACACAGACTATACAGGCTCTACAAAAAAAGTGGTTTCTGTAGATTAAAGCTTTTAATTGAAAAATAGCACCATCTTCCATTTATATCAGAATCATGATGCATAATCATTTCTTTGAATGCGTTTTTAATTAAAATTGCAACACCCTTACTGTTCATTTCATTACCTGATGTTATTATTGTTTTCATCCATTTTTCTCCCAGTCTTTCACCCACTCTTCCTTTAACATATGTGTTTATTGTATAATTATAACATTTGCATCTGATTTAAAGGCTAAGTGCATAAATAATTTCCTTTTCTTTTTATCATGTATCCCTTTCACATTCCATGAGTCAATTATCCACATCCTTTTTTTCTTACTGTTTTTTCCCCTAATATTCATCTGTTTTGTTGTCTTCTCCTTATGTTCATATGAATAATGTTTTTATAGTGTGAGCATGTATTTCTCTATTCATGTAACACTTAACCCTTCCAGCTCTATCCCTGTGCCTACCCACAAAACTACCATGTCCGGAAGAAATTAACAGTTTACAACCAAGAGGTATGTTTATTTTATTACAAGTTAGAATTTTACATTTTATGACACCTCTATTTAATAATTTTTTCAAAATCTTAATATTACAAAAAACAATAACAAGGTACACTAAGATTAGCATATCCTACTGATTCACCTTTCCTGAGCCATGACTCTGTATTTAAAGGTATCGCTCCAATTATATAACCTTCATTTTAAACTGTATTTAACTTTGATTGACCTTATTTAATAGCTTTTCCTGTTTTCATACTTTTGTATTTCTTCATTTTTTGCTGAGTTTAATGTATGCCTTATACTAATATGTGTAACATTCACTCTGTACTGTAATAGTGTGCACATCTCTGATTCTTAAAATCTATTAACAATCTCATATCATATCTCTAATCTGTACAGTTTCCTTAAATTGTTAGTCTTGTATATATCTATATTTCTATGTCTTTTGTAGTTATGCATTGCAATGTCTATGTCTATGTCTTTTGTAGTTATGCATTGCAATGTCTATGCCTATGTATTTGTGGAGCTTTTCTCCATGGGTCTCCACTGAAAAAGGGCTTTGGCTCAGCTGTACCAACCCAGTCAACAAATGTCAAATAAATACATAAATAATAAATAAATAAATATTGTTTCTTGGCATGCATTTTTTGTGTGATTTAGTACACCAAGAAACAATAGTCCCAATGATACCAACCCATACTTCTCATTTAAGATATTTAACGTATAACCAATTCTGATTCTTGAATGCTACTTGGAACAACAATCATAGACCATAAACATTTTGCAAGATTTCAGTACTTTGCTGTTTCATGTTCCACCATTGATTGACCATTTGAGTACCCTAGGTGTCTCGGAAGACTGACCATATCAATCTATTTTTAGATGCAACAAAAGGGCAGTAATTGTATTGAGAGGCATTTCATAATAAAACAAAGGTATTTGTAGAGGTTTAACAATATTCAAGCAAGCATCAAATCTCTTGTTTCCCAGTGCTGTAACAACAAGAAATATAAGCTATCAAGACAGCTGCATTGCCTTTAAGGTTTGATGCATATCAAAGAAATCCTTTTTCCTGGCATTTAAATCTAACACAAGAAACAGTTTGCATTTCTTTGGAATTATTTCTGTCAACCAGCATAAGGAAAATACTATATGTAATTACTATAGTACTACTTCTTAAGAATAAATTGTGCCATGATTCCCCCTTTAAAAGTGAGCTCTTGTCATGTTTTCTTTTGAGATTACATGTCGCAATTTGGCTCCTTTATTGGATCTCCCAACTATATAAAACTAGAACATATCAGATTACTTTTTATTTTTAACCATCAGTATTTTACAAGTAGTTTCTAATACATACATATAACCAACATTTTATAGTCACTAAAATTTCAGTTTTGGAATGAGAGACAATGTGTAACAGTAATAACTTAATGTACAACACATGTATTTTGTATATTTATAATAGCAATAGTAAGAGAAGCATTATAACATTTTTTTCTAATGACTGATTTACTGTCTAAAATTACTTCCTACAGGATTTACTGGAGTTACAAGGGTTATGGAGCATTTACTTTCACCATATTAAAAATCCCTTGTGACATAGTTGTATAACTTGCTTCTTAGACAAAAGCCATTGGTACTCCAGTTATTACAATTTTTGTTTTCTATATGACTATTACTTATACCATATTAATGCTTGTCAGATATTTGGCAAGAGCATACTTTTGCCACCTATGAGAAAAACTTGAATGATTCAGCTCTTACCTTGTTATTTTCTTCTGTGTGACAAAATATGCTATGTTACAGCTGCTTTGTTAATCTGGAGCTTTGTACCTCATATGTATGCCTTCCAAAATTTTGCTATGTATAGTTTTTATCATCTGAATGATTTTACCAACAGAATGTGCTCCTTCAAAGTTTGTGTTCCTTTACAGAAAGAAAGCACCTATATCATTTACCAGTCTGAAGAAATAGTCTGTACAGAGTTGAAACTCTGCAATTTGTCCATAACTGTTATGTTTTCATGAACAAGGAAAAATGTCTAATTTACCAAACTACATATGTTATACTCCTTATCCAATAATTCTTTTCGATCTTCTGGATTAAATTATTGTTTCAGAAACTCTAGTTTCTGATCTCAACCAAAGTCAGTTGAAACAAGAAACATTACTTTTTCTTTTGCCATCAGGTTATTTAACTGTGTATTTGACTTCTTCAGTTTCGAATAGTCCATCTTGTAGGGTAATGAAAAGATTGCAGTGTTACTTATCAACATGTCTGTGTAGCAACTGGTTCCTTTTAATATTTAATGTCACACATACTCCATCCCATTTTTAGGTTCCCCCCTTCACTTAAGGGAACATAATGTCCCATCTGTACTTTTGTTTCTTATTTATTTATTTTAAATCTGTCCCTTTACATAATTTCTTACCAATGCTTCTCATTAAGTTTTTTTTTTTCGGGTTTTAACATCTAGCAGTCTGTTGAAGATTTTCATAAACAGTGCTTTTGCTTATTTGGCCGAATTGATCATGTGGTTAACATCCTTATGTTGGAAGATTAATGTGTTCAGATACCTCATCTGGAACTTGATTTTTTTGCTATTAAATAAGTACACAATAGAGATAATTGTTGTCTTTGCTGTTTTATCTGGAAGGGTAAGCCCTGAACAAATGATATATTGCTTCCATTCAATGAAATACATTTTTTTTGCTGCTGCCATTAGAATTTTATAAACATATTGGTGGTTAAGAAACTTAGAATAAATTTGCCTTGGTTTGTCCAAGTTTTGGTGTTTTGCAAAGAGCTTGGTGTCCTCTTTTGATCACCATCTCACCAGCTTCTGAATCATTCTCTAAAAGGTGGCCCACAACTTATTTTACTGTTTCTCTTAGTTGTACTTGTTCATATTTTTCTGGGATACTTCAGATT
This sequence comes from Protopterus annectens, assembly GCF_019279795.1. Classification (NCBI taxonomy): domain Eukaryota; kingdom Metazoa; phylum Chordata; order Ceratodontiformes; family Protopteridae; genus Protopterus; species Protopterus annectens. Next base: position 319,592,273 of record NC_056736.1, read on the forward strand.
AGTATATTGATCCTCCTACTCCTTACCTCCAAATCAATGATTTTTCTTTGCATCGCATGGATCTTCTTGGCATGTTTTGTTTTCTTTTTAAATTTGGTCTATTTTTATTTTATTTGCGGACACTTTAGCTTCATTTTTTTTCTAGTTGGGAAGCTGTTTGAATTAATGTTTTCCAAACTCTAAAAGTTGGTCCAAAAAGTTTTGAATGGCTATTTAAAGAGATAGTATTTCAGATTTTAGGTTATCTATGTTGGCTGTTTGCTCCAGTTTAGATTTTGTTGAGAGCTTCAGGGTCTCCTGTTGTTTTGTAGTTCTTTGCCGTTTTATTATAGTTTCTTTTTCAGGCATAATCACTTATGAGTATTTAGTTGTAACCAATTTGTGCTTCCATTATTTCAGTTTTGCTTGTCATTTTGGTCAGCTCGGCCTCTCCTTTTTTTTCCTTTTCCTTCTGTTCGACTGTATCAGGCTATTATCTTGTATTCGTACTAGTGTGGTTTACTAGGAAGAAAGTTTATTTAATATTTCTCAGGATATTTGATTTAACTCTTCATTGGAGGCATTGTTTTAGTTGTGGATATGTTATTTACCAAAGAAAAAGTTTTCAAACTTTATTTTTCATGGCTTTCAGTAATTTTATTTGTTGTTTTTGCACAGCCGTGTTGTTAATGTGTTCACCAGAATGCCACCATCTTGTATTCCACAATTTCTTCATGTTTAGACTTTAGAATATACAAATTAAATTTCTTCATAACTGTCTATAATATACTGAGATTAATTTCAGCTTCCCAACACCCTCTTTATAGCTTAAATTTGACATTGTCTTGATGATTTTAGGGAAATGTTTTTTGCACTTTTTCCAAGTTGCAGATATCAGTACTAGAATACATACAGAAACTAAAGTCATACTCCATTATTGGTCTTATCATATATTTATAGATATGAATCATTACTGTGACAACCCTTGAGGATATTGTTCTTAATAACATTCTAAAACAAAATATCTTCTCCTCAGAATTTTGTTCACCTACCTTTTAAATCTGTAATTTCAGTTAAGATACTCAAGTTGTTGAATTCATAGCATTCATCAATTGTTGCACATTCATACTATAATGATACCTTATATTACATCTGCCTAAGCCCTTGGAATCATCAAGCAGTATCCAATTCAACTGTACCCACTCATACAAGCTATCTTTTTTGAATCTCAATCTGATTTTTCATAGATATCACAGATTCAGCAACACTGGTGTCATGTGCAATGTTATTTTAACCCAGAATCTACCAAATTCTGTAAATTAAGATATGGATACATGAGAGAAAAAGAGGTCTAAAACTGAACCCTGCAGGATTCCCCTTGCTGATCTATACTCCTTAAATTTATTCCTCTATACATATACCCTCACTTTTCTGTCATTATAACCAGTTTACTATACAAAAAAATGACAAAAGTTATCAAATGGCCAGTTCTCTAGAGTCATAGCAATTGCACAATGAGGTGCTGAGTCAAAGGATTTCACAAGGTTCATGTAAATTGTATCCACTGCCACGTCATCAACAGACTGCATAATGTCAGTATAGAAACTCATTATAATGCTTGCAGTAAACTTTCCTGGTATAAATCCATGCTGATGCATGCTGAAAATGGATTTTTTCAACTGAACTGTCTATAATCTTATCAAAAATGTTCTCAAACTATTTGCTAATAAATCTAGTTGGTCTAATAGACCTAACATTTTCTTTCTGATAAGATAACCTTCATTTATGGATTGTAATTATTATGTTAGGACCTTTTCATGGCAGGCTCCTTTTGTTATGAAGGTTTCTTGAAACAGAAATATTAAGACTTCCCTAACACTCTATTTCTTAATATAGGATAAAATAATCCATTTATTTCATTGGGACTGGGATCATCTGCTTCTCCATTGTTATTTTTGCACACAAACAGTCACCACAAGAGATGTCATAATTTTATATATTCTGAATAATCCTCTCCCCAACTTGCTTAGCATAAAAGTCCAGAAAGTGCTCTACCAGAATTTATTACCTATCACAGTTTTCTAGGGTTTTTAACTTATAGCTACTCTTTCCCTTTCTAATATTCTGCCTATCATTAGAGGCAGAGTTTTCATAAAGTGCCTTATTTCACTCCATTGGATTTCATTTCACATTTAACACCTCTTTGCCTTCCTAATATAACTTTTAATCATTGTATTTATCCACAGAGCACTGTTATATTTCTGAGCAATAACTTTTTCCATCCGGGAAAAACTTATCAATCCCTGTTGTCATTTTTCTATAAAAAGAATGATTCCACATCTGATTAACTGGGAGATTTCTAAATTCTCCTTTCCGGTCCCAATTATTTATGAAATTATTAACAGATAGTTTGTCAATTCAATAGAAGTTCTTCCCTGTAACTGTACAAGATTGTCTTTTTAGGAAATTCCAACTTACACTTCATTTTACTACAAAGTGATATGAATTACCTAGTGGATCTTTAACCATAACATCCATTGTACTGACATCTTCGGTGAATAAAACAACATCAAGGATATTACTTCCCATAGTGGGCTGTATTATGTGCTGCTTATCCTCCAATTTATAACAAACTCAGAAACATTGTTTATTCTAGCTATTGCTTCCTGACATACTATTCCCATCTATTCCTGAGAGATTCAAATCACACCCAAGGATGCAATAAGTACCAGAAACAAATATTTTAAGGCTGTCAAACCATTTCTTATATTTTCACTTATTTTGGGAGGGTGATCTATAAAAGCAATATTATATGTGTGCTTATTTTTTTCTGAATACTAACAGATCTGGTTTTATAATTTTGACAATTAAACATAATCTATGCACAGAGGGTTGCCCTTGTAAATATCAGTACCTCCAATATCCTTCCTAAAGTTATGAAACTTGATATCCAGGAAAATGGATTCTTAAAGGCAACTTTGCTATACCCAATTAGAATAAAAATGGACACAATGCAAACTGCTCAAAATCTCATAGCAAAAATGTGAAAATGTTATTTCCATTTCAACTTTAGTTAAGCGTCACTACTCCTTGTGCATAAAATACTTTATCAATACTATCTAAAAGTAACTTCTTAAAAAAATTCATACATATACATCACACAAAGGATTATACAAAATATGTGGCTGTGTTGTATTTTTGATCTTAATACATATGCTACTCATATTTTAAATATGCCTGCAGTAAGACCATTCCACCCACTGGCAGTCACATGAGAAATGAGAAAAAAAAATCAGACAAAAAGGAGGGGGATTAGTCACACAGGACAGAAAAGTGTAGTAAAGTAAAAAAGAAATAAAAAGCCATTATAGAAAGGTGGAGCACCAATTTTTTTCATAACTGCAAAAGCATCTTGTGGCCATTTCTTCTGATTGTAGAGGTTTCATGCAGCGATAAGGAAATGAAGAGAGGGCACATGTTGGAAGTTGGAGATGTCTAGCAATCTAGGTATTGTTGTCAATCTGCAGCTTAAGACTTAACGTTACCAAAAAAATGAATGCCTTCTTATCACAGTGGTTTGTTCCTGTTGTTCCTGTTACAGAAGACACGACAATGCACAGCTTTGGAAAACAAGTAATAAGCATTTGTCTTGATCCAGTCTCAAACTTCAGACCTTAATCTCAAAAGATTTTGTAATGCATAAAACATAAGAAAAAATCAAACCAGATAGGCAAGTCACCTGTTCCCCCATGTGTGGTACCTACCCTACTTAAATATAATACATCCAAGGATGTATAACCACAGAAGAATACAGAGACTGCATGAAAATGTCCTGTATTGTTTTGTATGACTACAAAAAAGCAGAAACAGATTTGTTTACCGGGAAAGTCCACTGGGCCCAAAGAACCCATCTTCAGTGGAGGCCCGGGGGGAAAAGCTCCACAAACGTTAGTTAGTATATCTGTACAAAGCATATAAAACAGTTAGTAGTTGTGAGTAATAATAAAGGCAGACAATAATATACATGATACACAATATACATAATAAACAATAGAAATGGTGTGCAAACACAATATGTACAGATTTATACAGCTAAAGTCAACTAATCAAGTTTCCCATTGTAAAGGAATGACAGTCATCTGGCAGTATTTACAAAGTGATTCTGTATGAGTGAGCAACTCATTAGTGCAAGGTAGAAATGGAGGTGTCACACGTAGTAAGGTGAAGATAAGATAGTAAAGCAGTAAAATAAAAGCACAATATAAATTATTAGTTTTGAGTGATAATAAAGGAGAGTTTTGAAGAGGTAAGGATGTAAGTCAATGTGTGAGTGATTCAGCTGTAGGGAGTCAGGTTATGGATGGATGTTTCCGCAGATATTTTTTTGAAAGAGGAGATATTACTGGAGGTTCTGATAGCTTGTGGGAGGGAGTTGCAAAGCTTGGCAATGGAGAAGGAGTAAAGCTTGTTACCAGCTGGGAGTTTAGGTTTGTCTACTTGCAGGAGGAGTTGATTTTTGGATCTAAGTTGCTTATTAGGATGGTAATGGGTTAAGATGGAAGACAGAGGTAGGCAGTCTGCGGGTTTGTAGATGATTTTGTGTGCTGTGATTAGCTGTAGGTAGGTTAGTTCAGGCCAGTTGAATGATTGTATGGCAGTGCAATGATGGGAACAGTATTTTGCATTGGTTGCAAACTTGGCTACCTTGTTGTAACATGATTCAAGCTTTGCTTTTAGGGTGGAGTGGATATTGGTAAGGAGAGGAGCCCCATACAGGAGAGAAGGTAGGAGAAAAGTTGAGGCAAGAGTATGCTTAGTAGAACAGTTAAGATAGTATTTATGTCAGTATAGGGTGCCTAGTTTATAGTTTTTTTTGTTTATATTATTGTGGATGTGAAGGGCAAAAAATAGGTTGTCATCAATAGTAACCATTAGTAATTTAGTGTGGGAAACCATCTCTATAGTAGTGTTATTTTGAGACTGAATGGTGAAGTCTGTCTTGTTAACAGAAAGGTTTTTCTTGGGAGTGAATAATAACTTTGTTTTGTTTGGGTTTAGAGCTAATTGATTATTGGCCATCCAGATTTCAGTAGTGGTAAAGGCATTTTGGCTTATCTGCTGGAGTTCTGTTGTTGATTTAGCAGAGCAAATAATAGTTGAATCATCTGCATATTGTACAACAGCTACATTTTTTAGGTTAGTATGGAAGTCATTTATAAAAATGCTGAAGAAGAAGGGTCCTAAGATAGAGCCTTGAGGACACCCATGGAGGACTCAAGAAATGGAGAGAAAAGTTTAGCCATCTAGTAGACTGTTGCCTACTTTGTAGCTAGCTGGTGAACCAGCTTAGAGTTGGGGGAGATACCCAGGGTGTTGAGTTTACTGAGGAGTAGGGGGTGAGAGACTTTATCAAATGATTTGAAAGAAAAAGAGGAGAGGAGAGGACAAATTTAGTTTAGAGAGTTAGCCTGATTGATGTCTGTAAATAAAAAAAAGGTGGTGTTATAGCACTGTGGCCAGGCCTAAACCCATGTTGAGTAGGGGAGAGGGACTGGTTTAGCTGCAGATAGTTTAGGAGTTGATAGTGAATACATGGATATATATATATATATATATATATATATATATATATATATATATATATATATATATATATATATATATATATACATGTTATAGGTGTGGATATCTGCATACATATTATGTAATATTATAGTATTAAGTATCTATTTAAGTGTTAGGATGGCATTATTGCCTTGTCCCCTCTAAATTTTGCTTTAGCTAATTTTTACACAGCTGTGTTATATTCTGTTCCTTCTTGAGGGAGGAATTTGTTGTTTCAGGTTTTCTTCCACTTCTCAGAGATATGCAGTAGTTTGATTGGTGACTCTGAATTATCTCTGAATATGAGTGCAGTGTCTGTGTGATGCAGAAGAAAGGCCTAGCAAACTAGCTCAATTCCCCCATTACCTAGAAAACTTCATAGATGGTGGAGGCTGTTCATGGAGTCACTATTGAAGTTAGACATAACATGCAAGCTTGGATGGACGTAAGACTAAAAGAAGCAAAAATAAACAGCGAGTATGGAAACAAAATCAAGAAAAAGGAAAGAATTAGTCTTCCTTATGCAAAGCATATCAAATGAGATGTGTCCTAGCCTAAGTCTGATCATGAGCTTTGGGTAATGACAAGGAGGATGCGAGCACAGGTACAAGTCACAAAAACAAGGTTTCTTTGTTGAGTAGCTGGGCTAAAACACTATCATACAGTGAGAAGACCAGCAATGTGGGAATATCTTTGTGTACCACCACTGCTCCTCCGTGTAAAGATAAGTCCATCTAGGTGATTTGAGCACTTTACAGTAAAGCCCCTTGTATGCCTCCTATGGGATGTGTGTCAAGAGCAGCTCACTGGGAGTAGCTTGTTGCAGAAAGGCCTTTGGGCTCAGTTTTACTGCTATTACTCCATGAAACATTTTTTGTAACCTAAGAAGTTCATGGAAAACATCAGCTATTCTAAATTCTTTGCACCTACTTTGACAGAACTATAAATATATGGAACTTAGTTAGTGCTTTCCAAATTATTGTTATTATTGTGATACTAATTGAAGGGGGTTCTTTTACTACAGCTCCACCCCGGATACAGATAGAAGAATCTTAGCTCCCATTTACACGTTATAGTAACAACCAATATTGCCAAAGTGTTCATTCGGTTAATTCCATTTATAAAGGGAATACCCTGAAGCCCATGCCAGTTAAATCTTAAAATGGAAGGAGGTGAAATCTATACCAATCCCCTCTTACAACTGAATTAATCAAACTATAATTTGCTATATTGGCTGATGATAAACATCATGAAGTAAGAACACTTCATTCTAAAAGGCATGCAACTGGTGAAATGATCCTGTTCTCAAAAATTATTAGTGATAGGTTAGGTATAGTAAAGTTATGCCACCCTGGATCAGATCCAAAACATGTTGGAGAAATTACATGTCTCATTTTTCCTGGGATGCCTGGGGATTCACACAATGACCTAGAGACTGTTGATGGGCAGTTCAGTTTACCTTGCTCAGCTTTTTACCACCAGAATTATCACCATGACAGACAGATTAGAAAATGGATGGATGGATGGATGGATGGATGGATGGATGGATGGATGGATGGATGGATGGATGGATGGATACATGGATGGATGCATACATGGATATATGGATGTATAGACTGATATAATTATATTATCAATAGTTACTTAAAAGGACTGCAGAGATAAAATATGGTTTCACTAGGTAGTCTCTGCGAGAAGGTTAATTTATTACCTTGAAATAAAAAAGGCTTAGCTCTCTAGTTAAATAATGTTTATTACGCATCTACTACAGTTGCAGATTTATTAAATTTAGGGCTATCGATGCAATAAGCTAGGGATGACCCCAGCTTTTTAGTTTAACCATCTAGCTCACAGTAAGAATGAGATGGTCTCATTCTTATCTGAGCAGAAAAGAATTACTGATGACAGTTTGTCAATGCCAGCTACCTCAAGAAATTTCATATATTTTCAGCTTAGCGCTCTGCATAACAAACTATATTAATTTCTGTTCTGCAATGTTAGTGTTAATAATAATTTTTCATTGACAATTGAACTCCTAAATACCCACAGTGATAAAAGGAATATCACATGATTTAATTGACCTATCCAAGGCCAAACATTGTTTAGGAATATGCTTGTTTACTTCAAATAAAGAGGTTGAGTTTTTTTTCTTACTACTCAGATATAAGCATCCAGATGTGTACTACCAACAGATTACATCACCAGCAGGCAGTAGCATCATAGGCAGGGAGGATGGTAGAAAGTCCCACTGGTGTAAAAGTGTGTATCTGTAACTGTTATCTAAAACAGTCTCTGTAAAGGTGTTAGGTATGCCATACAAGGTGCTGAAACAATCTGTCTAAAAAAGATAATGTTGAGGTGTGGAATAAAGTGTCCACTCTATAATGGAAAGTCTCAGATAAGGAATAGTTCAACTGTGTGTGTTTTTTTTAACTATTCAGCTTCTCTTCTACCCTGTTTCTGCCTATACAGCATGAAAAGGATTACTCTTTCTGATATATATGACTGATAGTGCCAACCTTCATCTCCTTAAACAGAAAAGGTTTTATTTGGGAAACTATAGCACTTTTTCTGAGGCATAATTGAGTAGAAGATATATCTCCCATTATTATTTAATGTAAATGCTGGCCATTTTTTCTATATTACAACCACGTTGCATGCACATAACAGAATTCGTTACAAACAACATGGCAGGAGGAACTATCAGACAGCACATATATCCTTGGCTAATATGCACACTAATTTGGTATTTTGTTAATTACACAAAACTAGTGAGGTACACTTTTTCTTAAATTTTATTTGAATTAGGTTAATAAGGGATGTCATTTATATCATATAGTGATTTTCTTAATGGTGAGCTGTAGTATTTGGGAGGTTAGAACTTTAACTCTTTACTACTGCCAGCTATTAATATGACAGGGATATGAATCTTTCATTCCTCTGAGATGTCCCAAATATTGTAGCAAAAACGCTGAAACAAACAGTTAAGTCAAATGAATAATGTTCAGTTAGAATGAAATGAATTGCACATTTAGCTCTATACAGTATACACAAGGTCTAGGATAAGGAAATTTGGATCGTAACTAACGATGGAACATCCATACTTCTGCCTTATATAACTGAGAAGCACTGCAGGATAAAACTACTGGACATACTCAGGGTTTTAATTTATGTCTGTGAATGTTCTTTTCAGTGAAAACTGGAAAAATGAAAATATATTCATTTGAACTGGTGATGATCAATATATATTTTAACTTGTCCCACAAATGTGTTGCATTAGAAGTACATGCATACATACAAATATTTCAGTTATGGGCAAAAATGCCATTCTAGCCTGCAAATATACCATACCAGTCATTCCCATAATAAGTGTCCAAGTTAGCTGCTCTTAAAAGTAAATAAAAAGTAAATTAAAAGTATTTAAACTAGTGCTTGCTGTAATATAACTAATGCATCATAAACTCTTTCAGAGAACAAATTATTATATCTCTCACTCCTATATAATCTTCCACATAGGATGTTTGATGGTTCTCTTCTAATTTTGTTGATAACTACAAGCATTCCCAGAGATAGTTGTCTCATCTTAGCATGGAGAACATCGATATCTGTGCAGTAACAGAAACCTGGTTCAAGGCTCCCGAGAGCACCCCAGCACTACCAGGTTATACCTCATACCATGCTTTTCGGCCCCAAAACTTGGACCGAACCACAAAAGGAGGGGGAGTATCAATATTTGTCAAAGATACCCACACCTCCAGGTTGGTGGCACAGCACGAAGCATCAGAGACTATCCATGTGCAACTAACAGTGGGTAAAACTGCCTTCCAGTTTATAGCCTGCTACAGACCACCCTCCCAAACCCAGGAACCCCACTCGGCCTTCCTGAGAACACTGGAAAATATGAAGGTCTCTCCAAACACCATTATATTGGGCGACTTCAACTACCCAAACATAGACTGGGAGCATTACTCTAGCTCCAACACCCTAGCCCAAAGGTTCCTAGAATTTATAAACTCAAATGCTATGGAACAACTTATTACCACTCCCACAAGAGGGGAAAACATACTGGACCTGATCATCACCAACATGGGGACTCTATGCTCCAGACCAGAAGTGTATCCCTCACTGGTAAGATCAGACCATAAACTAATCTCACTGGATATTCACATCCCGACCCCACCCCCTGCCCAGAAAACCACAGTGAAAAACTTCTCTAAAGCAAATTTCACACTCCTCAAAACCGAGGTGGAATCCTTCAAAGCCCCCGGGCCTGTGGAAAATACGGACCAGACCACAGAATCCTTTATAAACGCATTCTATGAACACCTTCAAGAATGCATGGATCATGCAATCCCAAATAAAACCAAGACCCAATCCTCCAAAGGCAGAAGTCCTGTCTGGTGGACCCCAGCCATAAACAAACTATACAATAGAAGGAGGAAGCTATTACATGATAGAGCAAAATCCCAAAAAGGGAAGGCATCACTGATCAGTATTAGTAAAAAACTATGGTCACTCATAAAATCGTCTAAGGCCAGCTTCGAGAGAAAAATTGCACAGGACACTAAGGATAATCACAAGGCTTTCTTTAGTAATGTTAGGAACCTGGGTGGGAATTCCCAGATATGCTCAGACTTAGTCCAAAATGACAAAAAATACACCGAACCCACAGACATTGCCAACGTCCTAGCTGACAGGTTCAGCACAAACTTCTCCCCCCCTCCCCACCAAAAGGGCGAATATCTATCCCAGCAGAGTGCTGCCCCCCTGACATCTCAGATGCTCAGGTAAGAGCCGCCCCCTCCAAAGCAAAAAACACAGCATCAATGGGACCAGACGGTGTCCTGGGCTGCATCCTACATGAACTCCAAGAAGAGCCAAACCGAAACATAAAACTACTGTTGAATCTCAGCCTTACTACAGGATATGTACCCAAAGAGTGGTGTACAGCAACAGTGGTCCCTCTCCACAAAGGTGGTGCCTCAATGGATCCTGGAAACTAGCCTGACTAGCTTGGTCTGCAAAGCTGTGGAAAGGATCATCATGGACCTCATAAATAAAGATATTGGGGACCTACATACATTGGATCCTACCCAGTTCGGCTTTGTTAAGGGCAGATCCTGCCTCTTAAACCTGGTCAGTTTCTTTGAAACAGTCACCAAGGCCATTGATGAGGGGAAGGTGGTCCACACAGCCTACCTGGACCTCGCAAAAGCCATCGATACAATACCCCACTCGGGCATTATATATAAGCTCACCAGCTTAAATATAAACCCCTATGTCACTAGATGGGTTGCAAACTGGCTCAAGGACAGAACCCACATGGTTAGAATTGCTGGAGCCATGTCAGACTCCAAACCAGTTACAAGTGGCATCCCACAAGGCTCAGTCCTGGGACCTCTCTTGTTCGGTATATATTTCTCAGAGGTACAGGCAAACACGGAAGGACTGTGGCTGACCAAGTTCACAGATGACTGCAAACTGGGCACCATAATTGACTCTCCAGCCGACACAAGCATCCTCCAAAAGGGCCTCATAGAAACAGACAACTGGTGCCAGAGCCATGGCCTCAAGCTAAATGCCAAAAGTGTATAGTCATCCTTTGGCAAAAACAAAGTGCCCACAAATTACCACATAGGTGGTAATCCATTAAGTACAGAAGAAGTAATTAGGGACCTGGGGACCCAAGTTGATAACAATCTCTCATTTGACAACCACGCCAAAGTGGTTAGAAAACCATTTTATATAGCCCTCCTAATCATGAAGGGATTCACATCTAGATCAGGGGAGGTCATCGTGCCTCTTTACTCATCCCTCATCAGGCCCATAATTGAGTACAGTGCCCCTTTTGGGATGTACCTTACCAGACACCTGCAGCAACTGGAAAGACCCCAAAAGTACCTCACCAAGAGGATCAAAGGGCTCCAACAGATGCCATATGCTGCCCGGTTAAAGAAACTCCAGCTCTACTCAGTGGCATACCACCTGCTCAGAGGCAATCTGTGCCTGACGTATAAAGCCATGTCCAACCCAGAATTAATGGACATGCTGCACCTCAGAAAATCCAAATCCCATCGAACTACGCACTCGAGAGACTTGAACTTCAGCACTGAAATAAATAGGACATGCTGGAGGGACAGATTCATAACCCAGAGGCTCCCTTCACTCTGGAATAAAATCCCAGTCCAGGTTAGGCAGAGTTTCTCATTGACTCTCTTCAAGAGTAATCTTGATGAGTGGATGGGAGATCATAGGTTTACCCCGGGTATCACTTCTGTGTCACTGTTAGACAGAGGCACAGTATATTAACCTCGGAAAAGGGCATAGCAAAATTAATTTAAAATGGGTGGCGAAAGCCAAACACACTCTGGCTAGGCTTATAAATGCCCTAGGGCAGATAGCCTAGTATGAACCTATGAACCTATGAACCTATAAATGCCCTATATACATGAATAAAGTCTCCTCTTAAATATTTATATGAAGCACTGTACAAGTTCAAATAATTTACTCTTCCGTGTTAACTTACATTTTTACATCCACAAATGCGCTTGGTGTATTTCTGTTGTACTCTTTTTAATTTATTCATGCTTGCTTTTTTATAAGGTTTCCATAATGTTATTCCATACTTTAGTCTGTGTCTAATGTAACTAGCAAACAATAATTTCATAATTTCTGATTTTCTAGACTCTATAAATCGTTTTATAAAACCTATAGTTTTATAACTATCATTAACCAATTGGTTGATGTGATTAGAAAAGCTCAAAGCTGGATCTACCCTTAAGTTCAGATCTGTTTTAGTTACTGTGTGCTGTATTGAATATTCAACCTTCAATATATTATTCTCCTGAGCCCAAATGGTCAATTTAGTCTGGGATATCCTGACTGCAGCCTAGAATTTCAGCTGTCCAACTCCTGTAGTATACTTGCCGTGTTCTATTTGCAAGCCATGCAGCAATCCATCTTATCAAGATTACATCAATACCTAGGTGTTTTAAGTTATTGATCAATGTTTGGCATACAACCCTATCAAAGGTTGAAGTTAAGTCTATGTAAATTACATCACAGCACAATTTTTCATTTATATGTGTTATTAAATTGTTGTTAGGAAAAAATATAAAAAATTTAACAAGCATAGAAATCTGGCTAGTTCCAACCTCACCATGAGTGTTGAGGAAAAAAAATTAAAAAAAAAAACAGAATAACTAGTGCTGTTAAAACTTTGTTGATGAGCTCAGTCACAATAATTCCCAAAAAATCATAATAAACAGGCAGTGTTCTAAAGCAATGAGCCTTTATTTGTCACAGACAAGCGATCCTCAGTAACAAAAATGAGAAATATTTTACAATGTTAAACATATCAGCTTTTATGCACTTAGAAGTAGGTGTGGAAAACATATAGGTGTGGAATATATATGTATTGTTTAATTTTAAATCAGCCTATTCAAGGCAAATGATATAAACATGGCCATAAAAAGTACACACACTACTACTAATTAGGTCAAACTAAGTCCTAGTTAAAGAAAACACTACCTATTTGCAACCCACATTCCCAAATCATGTATTAACCATCACATACACATAAAAAGACTGACTTTTAACTAAAATCACTTTCAGCTAAGTAATACAACAAAGCATTCATCAGGTCTGTGACAAAAAGTAAAATCATACACATAGGTAGATAAGTAAAGAGTTAACTAGACTGATACAAGAAAAAACACCTATCTAGAACACCATAAATATAAATATATTTCTGTCAATAACACTAGAATGCTAGATGGCTTATCACAAGCAGCCACAACTCATTATAATAGTAAAAATCAGAGGTAAAAGATAAAATATGAATCAAAATAAAGTTACACAATAAATCGCAAAAAAATTAGACTGCTTCAAATAAGCTCTAGATTATCCTGTCTACAGTCTGTGTAAATTTATAACTGATAAAGCCCTTTTGGATAGCTAGAGTTTGCCGGTCTTCAGTCTAACTATTTCTAACAACAAAAAGTGAAAATCAGAGTTAAAAAAACTATGTTGTTTGTTTTTCGGCTTTTCCTGGTTAGGGGTCGCCACAGTGGAACTCTGGTCCGCTAATGATTGGCAGTTAATTTTCACGAACGCCGAGGTGCCAGTTTGACGTTCAACCTTCAACAAAGGCATGCCCATTTACACATGTCTTTCAAATGCCACCCAACTGTGGGGAAAACATGCAGACTCCACACATAAGGCACTCCCTGCACTGCAGCCGAGAATCGAACGGGAGAACCTCTTGCTGTGAGGCAACAGTAAAAACTAAAATATAAAACAAAATAAATCTCTTACCAAGCAGTTGCACAATAAATCACAAAAATATTGGATTGTTTCACAGAAGCTCTGGATTCTCCTGTTTACAGACTGTGTAAATTTATAGCTGACTAAGGCCCTTTGAAAGGCTGTTGGAAAACATTAATTCTGAGAACACACTTTAAATTAAATGACAAATAATGTTTAATATAAGTTAAGTACTTTCATCTCAAGAAAGATTTCTTCAGAACAATACAATTACTTTCAAAATAATTTATATCCTAAGTTCAAAGTTCATTGGTAGGTCACATATTTGTTTTTCTAACATACCTTTATTGAATTATCACTTATGACATAGGCAATTTTACATTTGTACAAAAGTAATCAAACTGTATTAATAAATTTACATTAACAAACATTATACTTCACATATATTGCTATATATCATATAACCTAACCAATATTACTTACATTTTTCAACTCCTACACCTATTTTGAAACAAGAAACATCTTTATTAAACCATCACTTACGACATAAGCAATCATACATCATTTCCTTCAATGTGTATTTTCATAACAAAATTCATTCAAACCTCCACAAACTATGAAAAACACCTTAACAGATACATAAGACATGTGTAATCTCTTGTTAAAACCAACTAGACTATGCTCATAATATTCAAGCTAAACTAATTTTTAACTAATAGAACTTTAATTATTATTTTGTATGTCAGAAAAAAATTAATAAAACAATTAATAAAAGCTTGCATTAACGTTAAACAAAAAAAATGCACTCAACATTATATCACAATTTCACTGATCATAATTTTAACACCAGGGAAATGGAAACATGATCATTCAATCCCACTGGCATTTAATTTTAACTGCTATAAAAGGTCACAGTTTTCAATTAATGTTTCCATTGCTTACCTTTTAGATCACGGACCACCTGTTCTAATACAAAAGATAAATACACTATCCTTACAATTTAGAGAATGTCTATACAGTGCATTTGTTTCCACCTTGTTCCTGATATCATTCAGATGCTCGTAAATCACTTTTCTCAAAGTTCTTTGAGTTTTTCCTACATAGAGTGATGGACATAATTTACAAGATACCAAATAAACCACCCCTTTGCTAAGACAATTAAAGTATTTAATATGTCCCTCATTTGAAGGTGAATACTATCGCTGTTCTATACATACGGACACTGTTTATAAGTGCCACATTTATAGGTTTCCTAAGTTCTCTTGTTTTTCATATGCAAACAGAAGTAAAAACAAGTGAGCGCTTTCTGTCTAAAAAAAATACAGCTCATCAGAAATATTAATATAAATATAACTAATGTAAATAATATACAATTTGTAATGTCTAATGTCAAAGAATACATCTTATGTACTGCCCACACAAATTGTAATTGATAGATGGTTACATACTTAAAAAGCATAGTAAACACTGTACAATACACACATTAATTAAAATACTAAGAATATAAATATTACTGGCTCAATTTTTTGTATAATGGCTTAATAGTCAAACTTTCATTCAAACCTGGGTGGGGTGAAGATGCATTTGATTTGCCACCACATCTATGATAGATGTCCCTTCTGATCACCTCTAAGTTAAAAGAAGAGATACAACACAATGACAGAGGGGGACAGTATGATTGGAAAGACAATTCCAAACGTTATGTGGTAACATAACACTACTAACAAGAATAGGTACTATTCTAATCAGACATATAAAATTCACATTTTTTTTCAGCAAGGAACCGGACAGGACAAAAAGATTGTGGGGGGGGAAAAAAAAACCTTTTTTAAACACCTAGTAAAATACATGATGACAGAATGAGAACACAGGTGAAACTAACTTGTAAAACCAGTCTATGCACACAGAGATTGATTAAAAGAACAAAATAAAAGAACATGAAGAAAGTGAATGAATTGAATTAACACAACATATACCAAATGAGAAAAATGATATATGTAGTACTGTCTTTGCAATAGTTACAAGAAAGAATATATAACTATATATAATCTAAAAAAACTGATTGTTCATTTCAACTTATTTTTTTAGGGTTTGAAATATATCCCAACTTTTTCAAATTTTAATGTAAATATATAATATATTAAAAATTATACTATATACTAGGAAATTGAATTTATTAAATGTTATACATAATACAGAAAACAAGGTTACAGATGTGTGAGTGAAAAGTTTTGAAAAATGGTAGTTAAACAAGTCTATCAGTTAAAAAAAATAAATAAAAATTAACAAACAAGAACAACACTTATAAGGGAAGAACAAAATTACCTTAACTAATATCAGAAACAACAGAGATATTAGAGTCCATGAAACGGATAAAGGTGGGGGGGGCATAATTTTTTTGATCAATTAACATATGCTTCTAGATTATTTGACATATTACATTCTTCTGGCAATTACTGAAATTATTTTCAATAATGAACTCAAAATTTATAGAAGAATAGATTTGTTTCAGGCAGTCAATCTAAAACCTTTCCACTGGGAGTTGTTATATACAATATGTTGAAACAAATTTGTGGAAAAAAAAAAAATTCCTAATCTAAGATTCTTTTTTTATTTTTTTTCCTCCCATTTACTTTAATTAGTAATAATATAGGATTATATATGTAACTATAGATGTCATAGACCTCTTCCAGGGGCTTATCCACAAATATGCTGACCTAGACTGGGATAAGATCTGTTTAATCACAGACATGATGATATATATATTTAGACCACAACTATATATATTATGAAGGTGAATATTTTAGCAAACTAAAAGGGTAGCTATGGGTGCGTCCTGTGCCCCCTATCTTGCTAATATATATGGTAATGCTAGACTGAGAGTTATTTTTATTTTTTTCCTATAGACATATCAAATAACATATCACAATACTATGTATATCTTGATGACATTTACATATGATGGGAATGAGATAATGATTAATTAATTTTATTTTATTGAACTCTTCAACAGTAGCAGTACCTTTCTGAAATTTACACATGCTCAAGTCAGCCAGGGCATGGACACATATGTAATGACTTCTGAATTTACTGATATGACAGCTGAGGTAGTATATATTACGTCACTATTTAAGGATAGGGGCTACATCAATATGATGCAAGATATAAGTAGTCAAGTAATCAGAGGAAAAAATAGCATAAATAATAGTCTAAACAGCAATTTCACTACTACAAGGAATATTATATTGGCAGACACACAATTAGCTAATATATTGGGACACAGACCATTAGTTATCTTTATATTAATATTATTATTATATTAGTCTTTTTTAATATTTATTATTTATTTGAACTTGTGTGATCTCCCCCCCTCTCATATATCTTAATGGTTTTAATTTAATGTTTATTGTCAGTTCTGATGAAGCCCTGTATTTAGACAGGTGAAAGTTAACAACTTTTTTTTTTCTGTTTGATGATTTGTTTGATTTTTTTGCAAATGTGGGATATATTTTAGACTGAGACTGACTGCTTATTTTTTATTTTTACTCATCAAGCTTCACATAGCATATGAAGCTTGTCTTTTCTATTTTTAATTTGTTTTTCATATGGATGTTTTTTTTCTTTTCTTTTTTTTTTTTTTTTTTTTGCTTGTTTTGTACCTTCCAAAAATGTCTTTAATACTATGCCCTCTCTTATAAGTAAAAATAAGAGGTTCAGATAAAACTCCTAAACTGTTGGGCATTTTTGAAAATATCTGCCATGATCTAATCATAATGTTCTGCATGACTTTTGTATCACTGTTGTATTTAATAGTAAAGGACCTAACATCAGTTAGTTTTTCATAGAGGTCTTTCATATCATTTATATCTCCATCATGTTCCCCTTCTTTTTACCCCAAAAAGATGACATATTTGCAGCCCCAACCCTGTTGTACCTCTATTACTACCAAGTGAAGGGGTAATCGCTCTGTAGAAAAACTCACAAATTCTAATACACTCATGCAGAAATCACCCTGTGATGATGTCATCCTAGCAGCTCTTACCAACTCCCCCTTGGTAATATCCTTCTTTAAATAGGAAGGATGCTCACCTTTGAAATGCAAATAACTGTTGGAATCATTTTCTTTCCTATACAACCTGGACCTAAACCTACCATTGTCTAGAACTTTTTGTAAATATACTTCCAGATAATTAATTCCATTCCAATTATAACTAAAAGTGAAGTTTAAAAAAATATGTTGTAGTATTAGCATAATTCACAAATTCAAGTAATTTTGCTTCAGTATCATTGAAAATGTCATCCAAAAACTGGATATATGAGGTAAAACTTTCCTTGTAGCTGGACTTAAACACAAGTTCCCTTTCCCGGCGGAACAAAAACATATTGGTATACACTGGGGCTTAGGCAGCACCCACGGCCACCCCATCAATTGGTTTGTATAACTCACCCTCAGAATAAAGGAAATTGTTAGTTAACACTAACCATACATTCCATAAATAATTTCACTTCTGTAGCCCTCAGAAATTCACATTCTACCACAGTACTCTCAAACCGTTGCAATCTCACTTTGTGTGGAATATCTAAGAATTAATCTATGATATCAATGGTGACAAAAAGTAATGATTCCTGATATAAATCTTGGGTCATCTTCTTACGAAAATCCCATGAATCAATTAATATATGTTTATAAACATGTATAAAAGGTTTGAGTATCCTATCAATGTAAACAGCTAATGGATATGCCTTAGAGCCAGCAGCAGCCACTATAGGTCTTGGGGGGAGGGTTCCACATCCTAATGACCTTAGGAATGCCAAATATCAAGGGAATAATAGGATATTCCACCCTTAAGAATTCATATAGTGTCCTAGCTATGAAACTCTGCATTAAATTGTCATTTATAGTTAGGTCAATGTTCCTATATGCGACATTGATCTCATCCTGAATACCTGTGTGTATCTCCCTCCATGGTGCAAAATGTCAAACATTTTACGCACATACATCCAGTGGTCCATAATGTCTAAACCTTATCTCCCTGTTATTATTGATTTCCATGCATAATCTAAATTCCTTCTCACTGAGATTGCAAGTTGTCTTGTTCTTGGAAATGATATATTCTCTTATCTCAGCCTCTACTAAGGCCTCAAAGTTTTGAAGAACAAAAGAAAATAAATTGTCTGTTACCAACCAGTATCACAATATATCAGAAACCAACACTAGATTGTTTCAAATAAGCCCTAGTTATATGGTGATATCAATTAATGGTGCATGAGGTTTTCCCTTAAATGGAGACACTGTGGGTATTCTCATGTAAAAAAAAAATCTGTAAATAGTCGCTCATTAAATGAATTGGGTTTGACTGTGTTTTGTTCAACAGTAATTCATAGACATCAGCCATTTTTGGACTTTTTCAAGATACAATTACTTCTTAACTCTTGTAAACACAAGGACAGGTATAATTTGGTAGACTTCTTTGAGAAGGTCACCAAAGTAAAGTATGAGGATCAAATAGTTCACATTGCCCACCTTTACCTGGCAAAGACATTTGACACAATACATTTGATACTCAGCCATTGTTGATAAACTCAAGTGGTTAGGTATAAACCCTTAATGTCACTCCAGTGGATAGCCAGCTGTCTCACAGACAGGATCCAGGAAGTTAGAATTGGGGAGTCAACCTCAAAAAAAGGACATTCACATGTAGAGCCCCTTAGAGACTGGTCCTGGGACAGCTCCTTTTTGGCATTTACTTCTCTGAGGTCAAGGCCAATATCAAGGGCCTCTAGCTGACCAAATTTGCAGATGATTACAAACTAAGAGCAGTCATAGAATCCCCTATTGACATTAATGTTCTCCAAGAGGGGTTGACAAAGGCAAATAACTTGTACCAGAGCAATAGACTAAAACTGAATGCCAAGAAATGCATAATAGTATCCTTCAGGAGGTCATCTACCTCTTGTAACTGTCATATTGACAACAAACACCTAAGAGTCAACCCAGCAGACAGCAATCTAACCTTTGATCATCACATGTATACAGTAGTGAGGAAATCATTCTATGTTGTACTACTTATTTTAAAATAATATGACATCTAGGCCCAAGGAGGTCATTTTCCACTATATTCAGCATCCATAAGACCTATCATTGAGTATAATTCCCCCTAGATATGTAAGCAGATCCAACAACTGGAACATCCACAGAGGTTCCTCCCTAAAAGAATACAGGGCATAAGTAACATGTCCTATGCAGACTGCTTCAAAGCCCTATCCTTGTATTCTTTTTCCTGCAGGCTGTTGAGGGGAGATCTATCCCTGGAATACAAGGCATTGTCAGACACTACCCTGATGGACCTCCTGCATATCCACAGAACAAACAGCACCAGAATTACCCATTCTAAAGATTTACATCTTTCCTGTCATATAAATAGGACCTGCCGGAGAGACAGATATGTATTTCAAAGACTTTCCCTTCTATGGAACAGACTCCCCATCCATGTAAAGCAGAGTTCCTCCCTAACCCAATTCAAATGTAACTTGAACAATTGGATAGGGAACAGGAAATTCATCTCTTGTTTGGCACCTATGTCTCTAATGGGCACAAATGATTCATCCACAAGCCCCTGCTTGTAAATGTTTCATCTTCCAAGCCCCTGCTTACACTTATCAAGGGTACCAGACTTTGTCAGTGATGTAGGATATACCAATAGACATAAAATGGCCCTACTGGTGATAAGCCAAGTATGCACAATGAACCTATGAACCTATAAGCAGCGACCTAAAAATGGGGCATCTCAGCGGAATATGCAACTGATATTTGTTCTGTTTATATCATTGCTTAGTGTCTGATTTTTCCACATAGTAATGGCCTGAAAACAATATCAAACTATAATATGCCCCTTCATTTGTATATTTTGATAATGTGATCCAGGGGAACAACTGTGGGTAATTAAGATGGAATCAGTTCAACATGTTGATTTTGAGGATATATGAATATACTAACTTACTTGTATTCTGCTATTAAGAATTCTGGTAAGGTGATTAGCTAAATAATTCAGAATGCTAAGTGGACTGTGTATACATAATTCTACTTACACTGAGTAGTTGCCAACCAGTTGTGATGAAATCATGTTATGACAACTAATTTATATTATTAGTGTCATGTTGTAGTAAATGGGCATATTTTTCTAGAAGCATAGTAGATAGACTGCAGTTGCTGGGCTTTTCGATATCATGAGTAAAGATAATAAGAAATGCAATCTGAAATATTGAACCTACAGAAGCACATTTGGAAGCACATTTGCAAGCTGGGTGCTGTCTAAAATTCCCCTAGTGATGTGAACATCTTCCAAGAGGGCCTTACCCAAACTAATGACTGGTGCCAGAAGCATGGCCTCAAACTGAATGCCAAGAAATGCATCATTATCCCCTTTGAGGAAAATGGCATCCCCACTAATTATCACATTAATAACAATGTAATAAGCATGCAATCAGTTTTGGGGGACTTGGGCAACCAGATTGATAGCAACCTGACTTTTGACAACTACGTTGCTTCCATTGTACAGAAGACTTTTTACATGGCCCACCTCATAAATAAGGTTGTTTCATCCAGGAACAAGGAGGTTATACCATCCCTGTACTCTTCCCTTATCAGACCCATTATCGATTACAATGCCCCATGCTTGCTAAGCATATGCAGCAGCTGGAGAGACCACAGAAGTTCCTGACCAGGAAAATCCAGGGTCTCAAATGCCTATCCTATACAGATAGGCTAAAAGCCTTGTCCCTCTACTCAGTCTTGTACAGACTGCTCAGAGGTGACCTGTGTCTGGCATACAAGGCCATCTCAGACCCAGCCTTGATGGAGTTACTGCATATCTGTAAGTCAAACTCCACTTGCACAACCCACACGCAAGGCCTTAACTTGGTCTGTGACATTACTAGAACTTGTTGGCAGAATAGATTTGTGTCCCAAAGATTCTTAAATCTGTGAAATAGACTCCCTCTCCATGTCAAGCAGAGTACCTCTCTAGCCCTCTTTAAGAGGAACCTGGATGACTGGAAAGGAAACAGAAAATACACCCTGGGATCCCACCTGTGTCCCTGCTGGACAGGGAAACCAGTGCTGACTTTGAGGGAACATGGGCAATATTCTTGGCTAGGCTTATAAGGGCTTTCGGGCCAATAGCCTATATCCTATGAACCTATGGACAGCATGCTCAGAAATGTTTTTTTATGGATAATACCTTGTTCATATTACACTGGTAGTCCTGAAATTATTTGACAGCTAGAAAGTCTGAGGACTAACATGGATGTATACATAGCATGTGATCCATCAATGCAAGGGAATCAGAGATAGGGAGAGTGAGAGAGAGAAACAGTGAGACTTTTACAAAGCTCAGTTATCATCTGGATAATGCTAATAAAACATCATAAACAAGTTCACAGTAAAAGTAATTATTGGGCTATACTGATCAGATATGTCTAATGAGCCATGAATTAGTTCTTCTGTAATTTAGTAACTTATGCTGTCACTTTACTCAGTAGTCTTCAAATAAATGCATGTACCAGTGCTAGGAATCCAAAACCCCAATGCTGCAGCCCAGGATTTATGCAAAAAAAAAAAACATAAGCTCTGACTGCATCTGCATTCCAGACTGTAGCTTACCTTAAAACTTTAAACTTTCCACTTTTTAAAATGCATGTAAGTACATAAAATGGCAATTTAATTAGCCAATGCTTTGAAAATATAATAACACTTTAAGGTTTAGCCATACATAAATAGATATACTAAACACATTTAGCACAAAAGTCTTTATGACACAAGTGGAAAAGTAATCAAAACTAAAAATGCACATGATTAAAAATCAGCAAGAATACATACAAAAAAGTGAAGCCTATAATATAGATGTGGTTTTGTTAAACAGTGAAACCTGTGATAATAGCTGCATAATAATTCTGTCTTCTTTTTGACATTTATTGAATGTGATACTTCTAGCAGGATTGGTCATTATCCCAAGTGACAATGACATGATAATGAGGACTAAACAGACTAACCTTTATTGATTTCTAACAGTTAAACCATAGTAGCAGGATGACATACTATGAATTAGAAGTATACGTCTTAAAAATATTATACTATAACTTTAACAGCGTGGGTGTGTTGCAAATGTTGTGTCGGCCAACCATTTTCTTTAAGTAGATTATGTAAAATGCTTCAGCTGTTAGCCAAGCAATTAAGCCACTTTTTATGAAAATCAAGGTTGCCTAGAAAAGCTCTTGTGTAAGCCTTTTAATTATCTCTTAAATGGCTTAATTGGTTTTAAGGTATATTGACCATATTGTATCTGATGCAACATGCCAATAAATGAACACCAGAGGTAATGCATCTATACTGCCAAAGCTTATAACAAAGACAGTATTTTTGCTGATTGAATCTGATGTTGACTTTTTTCCAATTAAATAAAGCTTGTGATATTCCAAGAATTTTAAAGTTCAGTATGTATGCAAAATATATTAAAATATTTGAACTATAATTAATTACATATATATCTCAAGTAACACTATTTCTTTTTCATAAAAACAACAGGAAATTGGAGCAAAATATCTCCATATGTGCCACATTATTCTACCATGTCAAGGGACATTTTTGAGAAAATCCTTTTGTTGCAGACATAGTGATTGTATTTTAATGTTTCCTGTACCAATATGGTATGGCATAATTTGTGAGGTGCAAAACGTGATACTCTTCAGAAGACAACTATGAAGTCTAACAGCACTGCATACCACATTATTAACAAGCAGTTAATCAAATTGTAATAATAATAATAGAAAACATAATAAACAGTGCAATGTCTTCTCATAATTTACTAGCATTTCTCAGATTATAATTGGTCCCTTTTCCAGTACATGTTGCCGGACTAGCTAGTTCCCTAATTGATGTAAATCATTTTAGGCATTAAAGTTAAATGAATTACAAATACAGTAATAATGGAACAATTGAATAATTCACAATAACTGCTTGGCTTGTACATTTGTTTTTGTGTACATCTTTCAAATTAGCTACACAAAAAGGAGACAAAGGCACACTTTCTAAGGTATAAACATAATGTACTTAGCCACAGATATAAGGAGCACATGATAAAATGATGCCAGCTTCTGTATGAAGTAACTCCCTAGGAATGCTTACTATGTTTTGGTTTGCATGTGTCATGTATTTGGAAGGGTAAGCAGTATATAGAAAAGGACTTCTTACTATGTTTTGGTTTGCATGTGTCATGTATTTGGAAGGGAAAGCAGTATATAGAAAAGGAATTCACTTCATAATTATTTTAAAAACACATTTGCATTCAATTTACCAATCTGTTGCAGTTGTCACTTAAAATAATGTCATTGCTCACTCTGCAAGTTCAGATTTCCATTGATACATATCACTCCTGGTATCAAGCTTTTGTTGTCATGTATATCACTGTGTTGCCATTCATTATGTCCTATAACTGCATATTTAGACATCATCGTGTATGAGTTGATATGGTTAAAGTTACTGCATATCATTCTGCTGCATCGGAACAATATTTTTCCCTAAAAATGCTTTATGCAGTATAAATAACCAACTCAGTCTAACTGAGCACTGGTAAATGTGAAAAAATAGAAATATTAACAACAACAGAAAGATTGAAAGTGGATTCAATAAAGGCTCAAAGAGTTATAGTAAAAAGCTTTTGTGACAGACAAAACAGTCAGCACAAACGTAGCATGATCAGAACATTAGCAGGACTGAAAACTGCATATAGCATTAAATTAAATCATTTGTTATAAGAACTGTGTATTAAATACATTAGGGAGGCACATATCACATATAGTACAAAGGCTGCACTACATATTTGGAAGAAGGGTGGAACAGACTAATGAAAGCATGCAGTATTTTATATGGGTTAGAAGACTTTCCAGGGAATAGTGTCTGCAGAACTGATGTTAGCTTAGTCTGTGTTAAAATAAATACTGCAGTTTATACAGTATTTCATTTAATACTGGATGTCTAGTTTTGTTATACGTGCTAATGGAAGTACGAGTACTTAAGTCAATAATAATGATAGATGAAAACACTAGTCAAGTTGACTATAAATGAAGCAGGTGAGCAGTAATTTGTTTAGATGAGCTGAGCAGTAATTCTCTGCATGTTTTTTTGAAACTTACTTATGCTAAAATGTTGCCATGGAAGAAGAGCTTCTTGAATTTATCACCTAAGGAAGATATAACATCCTAGCTGACATGCAACAAACTCGTACTTATTGTTGGTTGGAGAGGTCCCAACCCAGACAGAAAGGATTCATCAGGACTCCTCTGCCTACATTTCTTTTAATTTAGTAATGAATGAATGAATGTGGGATTTGTAGGGTATTTTATTTTCAGTGCATACTGGTACAATGTGAACAGCTCATCAAGTACATGTTTGAGGAACTGTCCCTTAGTTGTGATACTGTAGGCTACTTGCTATGAGAGTAACAGAAAACATAATAGCGACAGTCATTAGATAAATCACAACAAGCAACTTCAAGATACTTACAAAACTAAAAGTGCATAGTGCTGTAAGTGAAGACCCTGAATTTTGTAAAAGCAAAAAGAAATGAGTTGGTTTTATATATATGTATATATATATATATATATATATATATATATATATATATATATATATATATATTTTCATTTGCCTGACAACCATTTTCCAGAGACCAAATGACATTTGACCGATAAGTATTATTGGCAAGAAAATGGGATATGCCCTTTATTATAATGTAGTTTTGCTTTAATATTCTTTAGTAACAGAATGTGGGGGGGGGCCCCCTCCACACACCCCCATTGCTGTGCCCCCACCCCCCCCCTAACTATATATTCTAACTCCAGGGTTGCACTGCAGTGGGGAAGAGGGCATATCCCATTTTCTTGCCAATAATGCTTGTCGGTCAAATGAAGTGTCGGTCAAATGAAATTTCGGTCAAATGGGGTCGGGCAAATGAATGAAAGTTCGGGCAAACAAAGTAGACCCATATATATATATATATATATATATATATATATATATATATATATATATATATACCATTTTATTTTATATGCTATTTCTTGCATACTGTGAAAGAAAAATGGTTGTGTAGCAAGCTATTCACCATTTCTGACTGCCCTTGAATTTTTGTAGCATTATATTTATCACGTGTTTTCTATGATTATTCTTTAAAGAAAAATAGTTCAGAAATAGATTTTCAGACATTTAGCCTTTTATCTTTTTGATGTTCACCCAAGTCTTGGAGTTCCATTCATGATCTCTGAGTGTGCTCTACAGTAATGTCATCGCCAGATTTGTGGCTCTTGTGATAACTAATATGTGTTATACTTTCTTTCACCATTTGCATTGACAGTATGGAAGAATGTGGGCAGGGCATAACTACAGCCCCCCTCTCCCCAAACCAAATCAATATCAGTATGGTCCATTTTCCTTTTATTCTGTAGAGATATTTGTATGGGACTAAATAGGCAATTTAAAGAGGTCAAGAAATGTGTTTTATAGGTGTTAGCACATTAAGACTAACTTTTTTATCTTTGTGAGTTAAAGGTAAAACTGTTTTTACCCACCCTGGCCCATCCAACACATCAAAACCTCTGAAGTTTCCCAAACCACATAAGCACAAACTGTTAAAATATTTCCTGTTCTAAATGCACACTAAATGTGTTGAATGAATTTAAGTTAAGAGTTTTGGGGAAATGAGGAACATAAATACCATAAGTATCCAGAACTGTCCAAAACCTTTGAAACTAATATTCAGTGATATGACAAAGAAGACTGTCCTTTGGACAATATATCAGTCAATGAATCTTTCGATTTCATGGGCAGAAAAATCAGGCAATCAAACAATCAGAAAATAAGCAAACAGTGGATAGAAAGAAAATATCAAATGTTTAAGGTACCACACAGCGAAAAATTCAGCATGAATGTGTTTTTCTTGCAGTTTTTACTGAATGGTTTGTCTGTGTGACCTTTTTACCCTTTGGTTTAACTTATATAAACTATTATAAAGCAATATAAGTCACAGGTTAAAGTGAATAGAAAGCTTTAATTGTAACTGTATAGCTTACTTTGTTGTCAAGATAGTGAAAAAACATTTTGAGTGGCTTTATTTTCTACTTTTCATCAGTCTGAAATGAAGAATTATTCTCAAGGTGTATATGTATGCTACCCTTTTGTTGCAGGTTTTAAAGGACATATATCTGCATGACTATTCACCTATATCTGTAGAGCAACTATTCTATTCAAACTGCAGTAATACCCCACCAAAAAAGTAAAACTGAGCACATGCTAGAACATACGGTGATGCAAACTGTGACTTGTGTGTGTGTGTGTGTGTGTGTGTGTGTGTGTGTGTGTGTGTGTGTGTGTGTGTGTGTGTGTGTGTGTGTGTGTGTGTGTGTGTTCAGGGCTAGTATATGCTATACCCATGACCTGTTTATATCCTGTAGGTATCCTGTAGGTGTCTATTTTGCCCTTAATGACAAGAAGTAGAGAAGGGATAGTGAAAATACATTTGAAATATCTGCAAACATACTGTGAAGCCTAAGGTATATTTTTCTACTTCAATAAACTGTTCTTAAGGGGAGGTAATTTTCAATGATTTCAGAATTTTTTTACAAAGAGATCTGCAGTGTTTTTGTGGTAATATCCACTATTATTGAAATTCACAAGGATGTAATATGGTCCTTCAAGTCATCCTTTTTCAGCAGTGATCTCATGTCAGAACTACCTGATCCAGTCATAGTAGTATATGAAGGTAGCCTGGTTCTCCTTAAGTCCAGAATCACCATGCTAATATGGATTGATTTGTGTACCTTCATTTTGTCAGGTATTAGGACTAGTGTACCAATTGAAAGGTACTCAGTAATAACAGTAAAACAGGGGTGGTGGTGGCATATCTTACATACTTGCTTATTTGGTACTGTTGTATGTGTCAGATCATAAGTTATAATTTCTGGGCCAAGCTGCTGAATTTAAGTACCTTGGAATCTGGTTTGATTCCATAATTTCCTTCAACTCTCTTACTGCTGGGTCACTTAGAAGATACTGCATCAACTAAACATGATGCAAAGCTAGCCATTACTCACAGATGAAGTTTGTAATGTAGCTAATAAAAAATGTTTTGATATTCTGCCCAGGCTAACTCCTGTATCAGTTTTTTTTCTCTAGGTAGAAACTCCAGTATACTCTAAATAGCACTTTTAAGAATATGCAAACTCATAACACTTCTTGACCTGTTTGAACATCATTGTCTCATCCTGAGAAATACAGGCTGGCCAAGCATTATGTGCTGACCAGTTTTTTTTTTCTTTAACTGTCTACACAGGGATGTTATAGTCTTCTCCAAGTTAGCCCCCTACATCTGTTAGAAACTGTCCCTGCTCTTAGGAATATTACTGACTGTGGCATTTTTAAGAAAATTTGAAGTGCCTTATAACTGACTTAATAAGTGAGGTCACCTGGTCTAGGTCTTCTATACAGAATGACACTAGCATGCCCTTGTGATCTCATCAAGTAAAATACCTGTATATTATTTTCTAACTCATTAACTCATCTAGTAATCTTCATTGCAATATTTAATATCTTTCATTCTTACTGGTCCTGCCTATCTATAGTGCACCATAATGTTGACCTTTCCTTCATTATGGAAGTTCTAAGCTTCCTTATATTACATCAGCTCTTTCATCAACAGCAAGACAGAATACAACTAAGGTTAAAAGAAAAAAAATAGCAAACATAATGTTCCTCTTACTTCTTAATGTTATTTTAGAATGAGCACATGTATATAGCATATATATATATATATATATATATATATATATACATATATATATATATATATATATATATATATATATATATATATATATATATATATATCACCAAAACTTTATAGGAAATTAATAATGAAGTTAACCTATAGTCCTATGTTAGGAGGACAAAAGTACAGCAGGCATGTTAGTCAGATTTTATAGGACAGAAGTAACAAAATAAAAAGAAAAGGTCTATGCTTCTTAAAAGAATGTTAGAAAACTACACCCCACACTGGATTTAAGAGTTCATTAAATCCAATGCCTACCACATATGTGATGCTGTAACTCTAATAATATGATAAGCTTCCTTGAGACAAAAATGAGGCTAAAAGACTTTCATTTGAATAATTCATATCTGATTGCTGGATATACTCTTGTGGAAGGAAACCTCCATCATCTTGTAACATTATAAAGACATAATGCTGAGGGGCTAGTTTGTGTATCTAAAATGAATCTGGATTTTAAGATTATTTTCAAAGACTGCTGTGTGTTTACTGTTTTTTGTTTATTCATATTGCTCATTCATAAGTGTAAAAGTGTGTAAATACAAGATACTCCATCATCTTTCAGCTCTGTGACACCATTCTGTTATCTAAGGCGATTGCTGAGGGGTGATCTATGGCTGGAGTACAAGGCACCTGCAATCCCCACACTTATGAATCTACTACATATTTGCACGTCAAAGAGTAGCAGAAATACAAGGTCTAGGGACCTGAATTTTGTCTGTGACTTAAACAGAACATGCTGGAGAGACAGATATGTGTTCCAGAGACTATCCCTCCTATGGAACAGACATCCCATCCATGTGAAGCTGAGTTTATCTATTATCCAGTTTAAACATAACCTAGACAAGTGGATGGGGAATAGGAAATTTACACCAAACCTGGTACTCATGTACCTTATGGACAGAGGTAGCTTATAAATGCCTGGCCCTCAATGTCCTGTTTGGATGCAGGACATCATTACTCTTTTGGGAAAACTTGTCTAGACTTAGAAAGGCCCCTCTGGTTCATTAGCCTAGTAACAGTCTGTGAATCTATGAATCTATGAGAGAGTATATAGTTTAGGATGAAGTGTATCAAGCCATGCTACCTGCTTCTTTAGTACTTATGATGTTCTACTGTAGATTTTGTACTTCAACTCCCTTAAGTGCCTTAATTTGTTTTTCTGCTCTCTGATTGCCACTTTCTTGCTGGCCTATTTGTTTCCATCCACGTTCAGCTTAGCTTCTTCAGTCATCAGACAATGCATTCCTTTACAAATACCAAGGAATGAAGTAATTCTGTATTTCTGACATATACATAGCTTCCTTAAATGTCTACACTCCTGCTGTGACTGTTTTTTTAGAATGTCAGCTGTTTTCCTTACATTGGCATCCACCTCCTTTAATATTTTTGCCCTTTATTTTGCAGGATGACCTCTTCTGCATCATTCTGATCTTACCATATAATACTTCTTATGTTCCTCCTTTTCAGACGTTGGAGTCCTCATCTTTGTGGATTTCCTCATCTTTTCCTTAGTTAACTCTTCACGCTGTATGTCTTCATGATCTCAATACAGGGCTTAATTATCTTCCTTAGTTTTTCAGAGATGCTACCTAACAACGCAGCTACCGTCAATAACTTCTGCTATCCACCAATATTACCTCTTGCTATGTCAAAGTCTGCATTCCTGTAAGTTCTACAACACTGCTCTTGTGCTTTCTGCCTGCATTCTACTTTAAACTCAGTATGGCATGATCACCATGGTTGAGTGACTCCTCCAGGTTTACTACTCGTTATATTAAAAACATTACCCTTCAGATCTACATCTTAACCAATCCTGGCCCTGCACATGCTCATTAAAAGGTTAAAACGTTGAGTTCACTGTTCAATACTCTCCAAATACTCTCCTTAAACATAATATTCTCAACCTCTTACTGAAATGACAAAGCAATTTTTATACATGACTGCTGTCTGCACAATCCACTAAGCTGCATGCGTCCTTTCTCTTTAGTAACTTCCACCTCCATAAAATCTTAGAATGTATAAATGTAACTACTGTTTCCCTCAGATTCATGAACAGTCCATGCAAGAATAGTCTATTCTTGCATGGACTGTTCTGTGTAGGAATGCAGCAGCAGCGCTCCCTACATATTAATGAGGGAGCGCTGCTGTATTCCCACACCTACACTAGCCATGTATGAGTGCAGGGGGCGTGTATAAGTCCTGCACGGACACTTAAACACACCTCATGCACTCAGAAAGTGCCATACGGCACGCTCAAACAAGGAAGTAGAATAATATTAGAGCCTGGCTCTAATATTATGCATAATTTTAGTGGCCGCTGACACTGAAATGCAAAACTGACCATGTCAGTGTCTGTGGGCACTGAAATAAGAAAAAAAAAAAAGTAAGCACACAATCCCTAAGAAGTAGCCCGCACAGTACATGACTGTCCCTGGAATGGCCAGATCCCTGCCCCACATGCCTGCAACCTGCTGATAAATATATGTAATAATTTAAAATTTCTTCTTTATTTTTTTACAATAAAAAAGAAAGTTTAAGCAAAGTGCAGCGGGTTTTCATGCCATGGCACTTTGCTCAGCCCAGCTTAAATGCTGTTTGAGAGTCAAATAGAATTGTGAAGGAGAAGTCCTTGTTGCTGATGTAGTGCAGTAGTAAGAGCTCCTGTTTACTGTGCAGAGCATGCACAGTTTGAATCCCAGCTCTAGCCAACATACTTTATGTGTGGAAGCAGTTGTAAAATAATTGATATGAATTGGAATGATATTTGTAAGTCATATGTCTCATGTATGGTAGTGTAGGGCTGGGAAAATGTCATATGGAAATGTAAACATTTTTCTATTTATTTTTTTTAAATAACTGTTTGCGGCCAGCTAAGCCTGCCAAAGCTCTGCTGAAACTAGCTAAGCATTGCTTAAGCATGAAAATATAAGCAATCCTTAGTAACTGTAAGCTTTGCTTAGCTGGTTTAAGCCTTGCTAAGTGGATCTCAGCAGACCTAAGCATAGCTTAGCATATTTGAAAATTGGTCGATCACGGAAAAGTGTGGGAATATGGCCTTATGTAAACCACACAGGTGATAATACAGTCATATCTCTTCGAGTCTGATCTTGGCAGCAATGATGTCAGGTGTAGGAGAGGGTGTTCCTTTCAGGTGCAACGCTGGGGCATCCAGGAGTCCAGGGTCATGGTTGGTCTCCTTATCAAAGACCATGAAGTTAAACTGCTGCAGGGCCTGTACCAGGGCTCCCAGTACAAAGTGGAGGCCTGGGACCATCTGGCACAATCTCTCCAGTGCCACTGGCATTCCCCGAACTGGTGAGCAGGTGCATCATCACTATGATGACCTAAAGCATAGGAGGGGTGAGTTCTTGGCCCAGTAGATCCAAGAGGCACGAGTGGAAGAGTTCCCAGAAGATTGCAAGTATCTAGTCTGTATATTTGTAAATAATTATTTAAAAATTGTATATGTTACTGTACAGGTGTGCTTAATGTGTGTTCTTTCCCCATACAGCTGCCGCTGAGAGGGCTGCGAACATTGATACCCATGCACAGCATTTGGACCGACTGCACCGAGAGTTTGGTGAGTACAGACATATTCATAATATCTGCTGTAATAAATCAGAAATAGTAAAGGTAGTACTGTCTGTGTATATAATTGTGCTCTAACTGTACTGAATAAATACACGTGTCAGGCTGCCAGTGTTAGAACTCAG
The DNA here is from genome assembly GCF_019279795.1 of Protopterus annectens. Classification (NCBI taxonomy): domain Eukaryota; kingdom Metazoa; phylum Chordata; order Ceratodontiformes; family Protopteridae; genus Protopterus; species Protopterus annectens. The sequence continues at coordinate 319,624,713 of NC_056736.1, forward strand.
TAGTGCCAGCTGCTGTGTAATACAGAGTTTTGTAGCAAACAAGGTACAATTGAGGAGAGGAAGAGTAGGATATGTATTAGGCTGTCTGAAAGAACCTGCTAAGAAACTGCTGTGTCAGGGCTACTGTAACAGTTACAAATGAAAAGCAGTCAACCTGTGCAGATCATGCAGTAATACTAACTGTGGATTTCTGAGTTATAGTGTTGTTATGTCAAAATTAATAAAGCTGACTACCACAAACTGTTGTCTTTCATTTGTCTTGTATCTGAAAAGTACAATTGTGTAGCTGCTGCAGCATGCAGTAACTGAGGTGAAGTGATTTAGCGCTGTTTGTCTGCATAGTTCAGAATGTGGATCTAAAATAACTGACAAAATGCAAAAGTAAATATTTTCTTCATTAATGTGTTGTACTGTGTCCCTGCCAGCATTGCCTTGTGTAAACCTTTGCATTTCAGCTGTATGTAGTCCTGAATGTACAGGAAAGTGTGAGACACTAAGAGGTGCAGAATGCAAAAGTAGAGTGTGTTGACTTGATTCTAAATTGAAGTATGTTTTATTAAAATGTCCAAATGTCTAGTTCTAATAATCTGCTCATATTGTTTAAATAGTAACATCAACATTTTTTGTTCTGAAGTTTGTTGTAGGTATTATGAAAAACAAATAAAAAGACATTTGGTAAAAAAGTAGAGTGTATAAAAAAGTATGTACTAGACAGAAAGAACTCAAGCAACAGGCATGATTTCCACAGTAGCTCAGTCTGATAAGAGCTAGGTCTATAGCTCTCTTTTGCACACACACATCACGGTTCAAATCCAGGGACTGCTACTAATATGCCTTTCTAGTTCTACAGCTGTAAACTTGAATATTGGTAGAAACACTAATCTATTATGAACAGATATTTTCCCCACAGGTAAAGAAATATTTGCAGAAGCTGTATGATGGGTATATGTATGAAATGTGTACAAATGTTATGTTGAGCAGCCCCAGTCCTACAAATAGAAGCAGGCTAGCCATCTACACTATGCAGTCTGGCCAATACAAGCCTCTCAAGTGTCATGCTGTCACAGATAGTTTCCTCTATTGCCAAGAAAGCTGCACCCAGATAACATCAAATTACAAGTATGCCAAAAGCACACTTACAGAACAGCAGGACAGGGAACACATTGTTACTTGTACCAGTAAGTATGACAGGTATGAGTCCCCTATACTTATGTATGTAGAGTTGTCATACCTTGCCCCATAGTACACCAGGTGCACATATGTACAGGTATGTATGTGCTGTAGTAGCTCCATGGCCCAGGTAGAGGTTAAGGGAGGGCAGAACTGTAGAGCATTGTATTGAGAAGTATCACTTAATGCAGATGTTATTGGAGTTATTTTCTCTTCCCCCACCACTTATCTGCTCCAATAATGGCACAAAATGCAATATGGGTATGTTGTTACCAAAACCTACTGTTGGGACCTTTGTTCCATTTTGGTTATTATATTTAAAACTGTGTGCATACTAACATACCGTGTTGAACAACCATTGTTGTTGGCCTGTTGCCATAAATATAACTGGCATGCTGTTGCAATCCTGACTGCCATTCCATTTCTGCATGTGTTCTGTTTGCCATGCCACTGTTACAATTCCATTGTTCTGGGTCAATTGGAACACTCATGCATGCTGTTTTTTTCATGACTAACCGATACACCATGTTAATTCTCACTCCATAGCACATTCGGGAAGGCCGATCCCGGCAGATCCACCTCTCACACCCCACCTGGCTGAGGCACCGGGTCCCAACATGTCTGGGACCCAACACGGACCTCCCTCATCTGCTGGTCCTACACCACCCTTGAGTGGAGCCACTGCAGGGGACAGGGCTTGTTCTCCCCTGTATGTGGGCGAGGTGAGGATCTTGTTACCTGGCAATAAGTCTGTGGCATGGTGCACAGTGTCCTCCAGTTGGACCTGGATGAATGGCTATGCCAGGTGGAGGGCAGACGTTCGCAGTTTGAGGGGCAGCTGGCCCCTCCAGCTCAGCCCCCAGCACAGCCACCTTTGGGCCAAGAAGGAATAGTGGTGACTGCCATCAGTAGGGACATCAGTCCCATGACTACCATCTAGGGGGTTCATGGGCATCCGATTCCCAAACACCCTCCCCATCCAAGGTGTCTCTCCCCCCATGTGTCACACACCACCCTTGTCTGCTGTCTTGTGTGTCTTGCCTGTCTGCAAATGCAACCTCTTCAACCAAATGTTCCTACCCACACTTACCTACACTCCTTCACCAATATACCACTCTCACCTTAAAAAATCTGTACCAAAAAAAAAATATGTCCCATACATAGCTCTGCATTTCTCCCAAAGACACGGTCCCCTTACTCAATCTACCCCATTAATTATCATTATTGTATGCCACCCACAGCCCTCCCTGTCGGGTGTGAGGCTCTAAATTCCAAATTGCCCAAGGTCATATCAGCTGTGGCTGTCGAGGAATGCAGAGCTACAGTCCTTTCCTACACCCATCCTGCACATCCCTACCTGTCTCTCATTTTGTTTTTCCCCCTGCTTATTCGCCATTTCACCACTTTCCCATCTCCCTTTTTTCTTTTATTTATTTGAAATTAGCGTGGGTTTAAGCGGACGTAGGCAAAGCTAAGCTGACGTAAGTGGACATAAGTGTCGCTTAGCTCCATGCAAACCCACTTACAACTGCTTAAAAGTGCCTTAATCACTCTGTATCCAACAGCCCCTGTTCTGCCCAGCAAGAAAATAATCAGCCCTTAAAAGGCTTGAACCCAAGATCCTGCACACACTAAGCCATCTGAGCTGTAGACGTGTAATGTTTTTCAAACATATCATTCAGTAGAGTTATTCAACAGAAGGGAAAAGATTCTGTAGAATTAGTCAAGTTTTGCATATGTATGTATATGTGTATGGAGATGCATATACATATGGACAAATAAATACATAATATATGTAGAGATATACATATGAAATATATATATTTAGAAATACATGTATAGAAAAGTAAGTCAATACATACAGATATATCTATGTACATAAAAGTATATATATATATATATATATATATATATATATATATATACACATATATGCATATATACAGATATAGACAGATCCATATAGATACCTATATACATATATGTGTGTGTGTGTGTGTATATATATATATATATATATATATATATATATATGTATATATGTATACACACATACACACACACACACACACATATATATATATATATTGTTGTGTCTTTCAGCTTTTCCCGGTTAGGGGTCGCCACAGCAGAACTCTGGTCTGCTAATGATTGGCAGTTGATTTTTACGTGCCGAGTTGCCAGCCCTGACACACAACCTTCAATAAAGGTACGCCCATTCATGCATGTCTCCAGGCAGAAGATGCTCTAACTGAGAATCAAACAGGACAACGTCTTACTGGGAGGCGACAGCGCTACCACAGCACCACCACCACAGTAGATATACATATATATATATATATATATATATATATATATATATATATATATATATATATATATATATATATATATATATATATATATATATATATATATATATTTACACATGTGTATTGGAGTTGCACATCAGATCCATACCTCAAACCTCTTACTGTAACAAATCTGTCCAAAGGATGTCAAAATGGGGGTCAACGGGCCCAAAATAGGGACCTCTGTCAAATATTCCCTTATCCCTCTGTCTACAACAGCAACTGTTGCCTTGCAACAAGAGCATCAGTCTTGCCAAGGCTTGAACCCAAGGCCCTGTACAACACAGTCAGAGCAATGTATCACTATACCATGTGAATTCTACAAAACACTGATGATTTTCCAAACATATCATTCAGTAGAGTCATTCAATAGTAGGGAAAGATTTGTAGAATCAGTCAGGTTTTCTATATATACATACATGTATTTATGTATGATGATGCATATATGTGGACAAATATAGACACAAACTATATTTATAGAGATATACATACAATATATATATATATATATATATATATATATATATATATATATATATATATATATATATATACATACACATATATATATAGAAAAGTATATAAAAACTTTAGACAATTCCAACTGGGTCAGAACAGCATTGGCAAAAATAGGTGCACAAGCTGCACCCATTGCAATTCCTGAACTTTGTTTAAACAGATGCCCTTCAAATATCAAAAAGCTATTCTCCAAGACCTTGGATCACCAGCTTGTGCATCTATTTTTGCCAAGGCTGTTCTGACCCAGTGGGAATTGTCTAAAGTTTTTACATCAGATGGGATGTCACACTATAGATTTTATAGACGATATCTGGACAACATCCTCATCCTTTGGAATGGTAGTCCAGACCAGTTGTCAGAATTTCTACTGTTCCTTAACACCAGTACTTCATTTCTGAAATTTACTATGGAGACACATTCTGAATCCATTAGTTACTTGGATATACTGATCAGTAAGGATTACGCCAACAATCAATTTTGTTCTACCATCTTTAAAAAGCCAACATACTTGAACTCCCTCCTCCATCTTGAGAGTGGGCATCCCCTGCACCAAAGGCGGTCTCTTGCGAAGGGTCAGGGAGTGAGACATGCCCACATAATCAGCAAATTGGAGGATTTTTAAAAGGAAATGGATGTTTTATTGGGTATGTTGAGCAAGAGAGGTTATCCAGATGATTTTGTGAAACCATTATTGGATGAAGTAACCAGAAAGAGAGTGGAAGGGCATTTTTATCCCTTGTTAGGACTTGATATTTCTAGATTGTGTGCACCTCTAGAGAACAGTGGACTGACAACTGGTAATCATAGTATTTATAATAATGGGTTGATACTATCCTATACCCCACAATTTCCACTGATTTGTGATATCATTTCCAAAAATTGGTTCATTTTGAGAAGTGATGAGACCATACATGTTAAGATACGTGAGGCACCTATAGTAGTGTACAAAAAGGATACTAATGTCAAAAACCTACTAGAAAAAAACAAAGATAGGTATACCGAGAATGGTCTCAGTAAGATGACAAGATGTGGGGGATGCACCCAGTGTAAAAACATCTTGGAGGGTGACAAGGTTTATATATTAGGATACGGTTGGGTGAGATTTCATCAGAAGAATAACTGTGGCACCAAGAATGTAGTTTATACTGGTATATGTCAGGAGTGTTCTTGTTTTAACATAGGAAAAACAAAGAATGTGTTTAGAACACGCATATACCAGCATATGTATGATATTGGGAAATGTAATAAAAAAATGCATTGGCCAACCATATCTACACCCATCCAGGTCATCATTTTAAGTTTACAGTGTTAAAAGAGCTTTTGGTGGATGATAGAAGTGGCCCTACTGATTTGCAGCTAGAATTTAAAGAATTATTATGGCAGCTTAGGGTCAATGCCACCATGAGTCCTGGATTAAATGAGGTTGTGTCTCTTAGTAGCTTCTTAAAGTTAAAAGTGGACTTTCACCTTTAGAGGTGAGAGTAGTGCAATCCTGGATATTGTTATTATGTATTATATACGTTACATATCATAGATGTACAACCACATTTAGTAATTGAAGTCTATAATCACAATAGTTTTAAATTTTCAAAAAAATGCATACAGGAATGTTGTGTTTGTGTTTGTCTTGGCCTATTTATGGCTAGTTTTATGTTTCATTATGTTTACATTGTAATTTCAATGGAGTCTGTGTTTTTAAAAATACTTGAAAATATTTATTTCAATTAAGCATGTTAATTTGTTAATTAATTATGTTATAAAATGACGCTTGGTAATGTGGATGTTATTCTGAGGAAGTCAAACAGTAATTTTGATGAAAGCCCTTAATAAATTTGTATTGTTCTGCTACTCAGTTCGCATTCGTGCTTTTTGTTCTTTGGTTTATTTTCTTGGATTTTTTAACATGTGATACTACCCATGTATAAAAATAAATTAAAAAAATGATACTACCCATGTATACTGTACAGTATAGTCACACCCCTTGCTACTGTAATGAGAGCACATAAAAGCATGTTATGTACAGGAAATTAAATAAAATAATTACATGATGTCATTACTTTGCTATTTTATGAGACTGGAATGTGAGCAATGGTTACCAGAGCCGAGCTATGCTTAACAGGTTTACACATTGCTTAAATGTGAATGATAACCAGTAATTAGCTTTGCTGAGCATATCTGCACACTGGTAAGCATCGGTAAGCAAAGCCTACACAGTTTAAGTGCCTATCAGTTTAACCATGTCTTAGTGCCACTTAGCCATGCAAACCCATGCAAACTCGCTTACAACTGCTTAAAAATGCCTTAATCACTCTGTATCCAGCAGCCCTTCTTCTGGCCAGCAACAAAATAATCAGCCATGCTCAGTCTTGAGCCTGGGATGCTATACACCATTGTCACAGCAATTTACCACTAGGCCATCTTAGCTGCAAGATGTTAAGATGTTTTTTACAATATATCATGCAGTAGTCAGTTTACAATAGGAGAGACACACTGAGCAATCAGGAATGATTATTATCTACAAATATATGCATGAAAAATAATATTTACATATATAAAGATAGATATGTGTGGAGATACATATATATATATATATATATATATATATATATATATATATATATATATATATAACAATATACAGATACATTACCAAGAAATACTGACATGTATAGTATGTGTATGTATATACACACACACACACATATATATATATATATATATATATATATATATATATATATATATATATATATATATATATATGTAGATATACATGTCTCTAAATGCCCATACAAACATATGCTGCTGATAGACCACATAACAGAATCTCCTGCCTGAAGGATGTTACCCTGTGTGACTGTATTCATAAACAAGTGTCCTGAAGTCTGCCCTACAATTGGCTAAGGTTAATACCTTATACTGTTCTGAACTTCTATGTACTGAAGACTGCTAATCTTGGTCTAAAGGTACCTTTAGTCTGCCCCCATAGCAATTTGGTGTCATCCATGTATTCAGTGACATTAGTTGCCCTAGCATACTGAGACATTATTACTTATCCTAATATAAAACCCTGTATACTGTATTTACACTCTACTCTCCCACATAGCCCTGAAAATCACATTCCAAACCAGTAAACTACAGCTAGAAAATACCCTGCTAGTATACAAAACACAGTCTACACAAAGACTATACTTTGGTGCAAAGTACATTGCAAAAAGGAAAGCATAACAATTAAGTTAATATTACATACATACCAAAGACTAGCCTAAAGCCTAGGAATATACTGCGCTTGGGCTCGCTCTGCTCCCCTCCTTGCCCCCAATTACCAGCCGCCCTCAGTGCCTCTACATTTATAGGTACTAAACCAAACCCCTGTTACACTACCCTATCAGATTTCTCCTACATACTCTGTCCACCCTGTTTTAATATCTTATTAGATTTCAACTAGCATATTTGCTCCACCCTCTCTTTTGCCTCTAAAGTGACCATCAGATCTTCCTGTTGGGTCATACGAATAAAAGATCCTAACTAATACACTCCTTCTCTCATAATGTTACACTACTCTCTAATACCCATTCTGATGGCCACTTATGTAATCACCTTGTATGAAAACCGGATGCTTATTGATTATCAGTACCCAAATGGCCATACTATCACGCCAGATGTAAAGCATCCCACCCTTAGCAATACTAATCACAATGGGTCCAACTCAAATCCTTCTTCACTCTTTCAGCATACTAACCCCAGGCACATAGGCTCTAGGGCCAGACAATATTACAAACTTTTAAACAAACTCCTGAAGCTTATCACTAAGTATAGTTTTAGCCTTATATTCTGTGGTGACATTCACCCCAACCCTGGCCCATCCCCATCTGATATATATTCCCCCTCTACCTGCCACCAAAACCACAAAACTACAATTAGTAGACCCAATAACTCTCTCCTGGCCTGTCATCTCAATATTAGAAGCATTATTAACAAGGTACATGAACTACATGCACTCCTGGCTGTCCACTCCCTGAGATTCTCTGTCTATCTAAGACCTGGTTAAAACTTACCACAACTGACAATGAAGTGTTACCTCCTGGGTATAACATACACAGGCTGGATTGTGTTTCCAAGAAGGGGGGTAGGGTAGCTATATTCTACAAATCTGAATTGAATGTGACTAGATGTTAGTCAACCACCTCAAATTAATAACTCAGAAATTCTTGCCACTAAATTGCAACTTAATAAAAGTAAATGCATCAGCATCATCTGTATGTATATTTCCCAGGTGATAATATAGCCACACTCAAAGATACCCTACACTGGCTTTCATATCATTACCCTCAAGAAACCCTATTACTTGATTACTTTAACATAGACTGGGACACCTGTTCTTCAGAATCCCCTTCTACCCACATTAACCTGCATGCATTTACTCAAATCATAACCACGCCCACCAGACTAGGTAAACCCAAACATAAACAAAGCATACTGACTGGGTACTTGTAAATAGTAACCCCCAACTGTACACTGCTGGTACCTTCCCCGGTTACCTAAATGACCACCTTCTCGCTTATACAGTTAAGCAAAAAGTCATTAATCCTCATCAGTCCTTACTCAGAAAAGTCAGAAACAAAAAAGACTTTGACCTAGCCAAATTCCAACAGGAACTTAACTCCTGTAACTGGTCTATGCTAAAACACCTCCCCTTAGAAGAGGCAGTTGCATACTTTAACAACAAATTTCTTGAAATCCTTGACTTGCATGCACCTGACAGTCTAAGCAAACAAAGGCAAAAACTGCCCCATGGCTGTCTAAAGAATCTAGACTAAAATCACCAGCAGAAACAAAATTTGGGCTCTATGGTGCTCTACTAAAGACCCCTATGATCATGTTAAATACAGGCAAGCTAGTAATGAGACTAAAAATCCATTTTACAAGACAGAAAATAATACTACTGTAATTTACAGACAGCAAACCAGAACAATCCTCAGAGGTTCTGGGCAGGTCTGAATAATCTACTTCATCCTGGAAAAATGTCTACCCCTATCCCCACTGCTACCATTGATAAATCCCCTGAGGATGTCTCAGACAGTTTTAACCATTTTTTACACAGACAATTCAAGCCCTGGCTAGCCAATTACCTCCCAGCTCCCCTGACCCTGATAGTACCACCCCTATAAACCCATTCTCGCTCAGCTTCCAACCAGTGTCCACATCGCTTAGCCGCATCTTGATCAAAAATTAAACCCACCACACTTGCCACTGACCAACTCCTGCTGAGTACCTTAAAAATCAGCTGATGCCATTGCCTATCCAGTATCAATACTAATTAACTGCCATAGCAGTGGCTAAAATTACCACCATTTGGAAAACATCCTATGTAATCCCACTACATAAAAGAGGTTCCTCCACTGAATTCTCCAACTATAGACTGATAGCTATACTTTCTCTGCTAGCTAAGATTATGGAAAATGTATACACAAACAACTCATGCCACTTAATTCAGAATCACTTCATGACCGATACCCAACACGTCTTCTGTCCACACCACAGCACAACCTCAGCCCTACTAGCATTTACCAATACCATAAATAATAATCTTAACAATAATCACATATCCTCAGCCCTCTTCTTGGATCTTTCCAAGGCATTTGACATGGTGGATCACCAACTTTTGATTTACACCCTGCAATATTTCTGTCTAAATTCCATTGTCATTCAATGGTTTAAATCCTACCTCAGTGGGAGGCAGCAGGCTGTTCTCTGGCAGAACAAGCTCTCCAACCTATTACCTAACACCCTTGGAGTGCCACAAGGCTCCAAATTAGGCCCCCTACTGTTTTCCATCTTTATAAAAAACTTATATACAGTCATCCCACATGGCAGCTGTATCCAATACGCTGATGATTCCACCCTGATTTTTCAGCCACATCTCCTTCAGACTTAAGGTCTGTCACCCAGTCCACCTTTAATACTATAGAAAACTGGCTCTCCCAACGTTGAGTGTTGCTAAATCCCAAAAAAACTAAAATGTTGTTATTCTCTCCAGCACAAAGGTCTGCTCCATTTAGATTCACAATAAATGCAAAAGATGGCACAATAATCACCCTGACTCCTCTACAAAACTGTTAGGGTCAATGCCACCATGAGTCCTGGATTAAATGAGGTTGTGTCTCTTAGTAGCTTCTTAAAGTTAAAAGTGGACTTTCACCTTTAGAGGTGAGAGTAGTGCAATTCTGGATATTGTTATTATGTATTATATATGTTACAAATCATAGATGTACAACCAGATTTAGTAATTGAAGCCTATAATCACAGTAGTTTTAAATTTTCAAAAAAATGCATACAGGAATGTTGTGTTTGTGTTTGTCTTGGCCTATTTATGGCTAGTTTTATGTTTCATTATGTTTACATTGTAATTTCAATGGAGTCTGTGTTTTTAAAAATACTTGAAAATATTTATTTCAATTAAGCATGTTAATTGGTTAATTAATTATGTTATAAAATGATGCTTGGTAATGTGGATGTTATTCTGAATAAGTCAAACAGTAATTTTGATGAAAGCACTTAATAAATTTGTATTGTTCTGCTACTCAGTTCGCATTCGTACTTTTTGTTCTTTGGTTTATTTTCATGGACATTTTAACATGTGATACTACCCATGTATAAAAATAAATAAAAAAAATGATACTACCCATGTATACTGTACAGTATAGTCACACCCCTTGCTACTGTAATGAGAGCACATAAAAGCATGTTATGTACAGGAAATTAAATAAAATAATTACATGATGTCATTACTCTGCTATTTTATGAGACTGGAATGTGAGCAATGGTTACCAGAGCTGAGCTATGCTTAACAGGTTTACACATTGCTTAAATGTGAATGATAACCAGTAATTAGCTTTGCTGAGCATATCTGCACACTGGTAAGCATCGGTAAGCAAAGCCTACACAGTTTAAGTGCCTATCAGTTTAACCATGTCTTAGTGCCACTTAGCGCCATGCAAACCCATGCAAACTTACAACTGCTTAAAAATGCCTTAATCACTCTGTATCCAGCAGCCCTTCTTCTGGCCAGCAACAAAATAATCAGCCATGCTCAGTCTTGAGCCTGGGATGCTATACACCATTGTCACAGCAATTTACCACTAGGCCATCTTAGCTGCAAGATGTTAAGATGTTTTTTACAATATATCATGCAGTAGTCAGTTTACAATAGGAGAGACACACTGAGCAATCAGGAATGATTATTATCTACAAATATATGCATGAAAATAATATTTACATATAGAGAGATAGATGTGTGTGGAGATACATATATATATATATATATATATATATATATATATATATATATATATATATAACAATATACAGATATATTACCAAGAAATACTGACATGTATGGTATGTGTACGTAGATACACACACACACCAGTAGATATATATATATATATATATATATATATATATATATATATATATATATATATATATATATATGTAGATATACATGTCTCTAAATGCCCATACAAACATATGCTGCTGATAGACCACATAACAGAATCTCCTGCCTGAAGGATGTTACCCTGTGTGACTGTATTCATAAACAAGTGTCCTGAAGTCTGCCCTACAATTGGCTAAGGTTAATACCTTATACTGTTCTGAACTTCTATGTACTGAAGACTGCTAATCTTGGTCTAAAGGTACCTTTAGTCTGCCCCCATAGCAATTTGGTGTCATCCATGTATTCAGTGACATTAGTTGCCCTAGCATACTGAGACATTATTACTTATCCTAATATAAAACCCTGTATACTGTATTTACACTCTACTCTCCCACATAGCCCTGAAAATCACATTCCAAACCAGTAAACTACAGCTAGAAAATACCCTGCTAGTATACAAAACACAGTCTACACAAAGACTATACTTTGGTGCAAAGTACATTGCAAAAAGGAAAGCATAACTAACAATTAAGTTAATATTACATACATACCAAAGACTAGCCTAAAGCCTAGGAATATACTGCGCTTGGGCTCGCTCTGCTCCCCTCCTTGCCCCCAATTACCAGCCGCCCTCAGTGCCTCTACATTTATAGGTACTAAACCAAACCCCTGTTACACTACCCTATCAGATTTCTCCTACATACTCTGTCCACCCTGTTTTAATATCTTATTAGATTTCAACTAGCATATTTGCTCCACCCTCTCTTTTGCCTCTAAAGTGACCATCAGATCTTCCTGTTGGGTCATACGAATAAAAGATCCTAACTAATACACTCCTTCTCTCATAATGTTACACTACTCTCTAATACCCATTCTGATGGCCACTTATGTAATCACCTTGTATGAAAACCGGATGCTTATTGATTATCAGTACCCAAATGGCCATACTATCACGCCAGATGTAAAGCATCCCACCCTTAGCAATACTAATCACAATGGGTCCAACTCAAATCCTTCTTCACTCTTTCAGCATACTAACCCCAGGCACATAGGCTCTAGGGCCAGACAATATTACAAACTTTTAAACAAACTCCTGAAGCTTATCACTAAGTATAGTTTTAGCCTTATATTCTGTGGTGACATTCACCCCAACCCTGGCCCATCCCCATCTGATATATATTCCCCCTCTACCTGCCACCAAAACCACAAAACTACAATTAGTAGACCCAATAACTCTCTCCTGGCCTGTCATCTCAATATTAGAAGCATTATTAACAAGGTACATGAACTACATGCACTCCTGGCTGTCCACTCCCCTGAGATTCTCTGTCTATCTAAGACCTGGTTAAAACTTACCACAACTGACAATGAAGTGTTACCTCCTGGGTATAACATACACAGGCTGGATTGTGTTTCCAAGAAGGGGGGTAGGGTAGCTATATTCTACAAATCTGAATTGAATGTGACTAGATGTTAGTCAACCACCTCAAATTAATAACTCAGAAATTCTTGCCACTAAATTGCAACTTAATAAAAGTAAATGCATCAGCATCATCTGTATGTATATTTCCCCAGGTGATAATATAGCCACACTCAAAGATACCCTACACTGGCTTTCATATCATTACCCTCAAGAAACCCTATTACTTGATTACTTTAACATAGACTGGGACACCTGTTCTTCAGAATCCCCTTCTACCCACATTAACCTGCATGCATTTACTCAAATCATAACCACGCCCACCAGACTAGGTAAACCCAAACATAAACAAAGCATACTCGACTGGGTACTTGTAAATAGTAACCCCCAACTGTACACTGCTGGTACCTTCCCCGGTTACCTAAATGACCACCTTCTCGCTTATACAGTTAAGCAAAAAGTCATTAATCCTCATCAGTCCTTACTCAGAAAAGTCAGAAACAAAAAAGACTTTGACCTAGCCAAATTCCAACAGGAACTTAACTCCTGTAACTGGTCTATGCTAAAACACCTCCCCTTAGAAGAGGCAGTTGCATACTTTAACAACAAATTTCTTGAAATCCTTGACTTGCATGCACCTGACAGTCTAAGCAAACAAAGGCAAAAACTGCCCCATGGCTGTCTAAAGAATCTAGACTAAAAATCACCAGCAGAAACAAAATTTGGGCTCTATGGTGCTCTACTAAAGACCCCTATGATCATGTTAAATACAGGCAAGCTAGTAATGAGACTAAAAATCCATTTTACAAGACAGAAAATAATACTACTGTAATTTACAGACAGCAAACCAGAACAATCCTCAGAGGTTCTGGGCAGGTCTGAATAATCTACTTCATCCTGGAAAAATGTCTACCCCTATCCCCACTGCTACCATTGATAAATCCCCTGAGGATGTCTCAGACAGTTTTAACCATTTTTTACACAGACAATTCAAGCCCTGGCTAGCCAATTACCTCCCAGCTCCCCTGACCCTGATAGTACCACCCCTATAAACCCATTCTCGTTCAGCTTCCAACCAGTGTCCACATCGCTTAGCCGTACCTTGATCAAAAAATTAAACCCACCACACTTGCCACTGACCAACTCCCTGCTGAGTACCTTAAAAAATCAGCTGATGCCATTGCCTATCCAGTATCAATACTAATTAACCGTACCATAGCAGTGGCTAAAATTACCACCATTTGGAAAACATCCTATGTAATCCCACTACATAAAAGAGGTTCCTCCACTGAATTCTCCAACTATAGACTGATAGCTATACTTTCTCTGCTAGCTAAGATTATGGAAAAATGTATACACAAACAACTCATGCGCCACTTAATTCAGAATCACTTCATGACCGATACCCAACACGTCTTCTGTCCACACCACAGCACAACCTCAGCCCTACTAGCATTTACCAATACCATAAATAATAATCTTAACAATAATCACATATCCTCAGCCCTCTTCTTGGATCTTTCCAAGGCATTTGACATGGTGGATCACCAACTTTTGATTTACACCCTGCAATATTTCTGTCTAAATTCCATTGTCATTCAATGGTTTAAATCCTACCTCAGTGGGAGGCAGCAGGCTGTTCTCTGGCAGAACAAGCTCTCCAACCTATTACCTAACACCCTTGGAGTGCCACAAGGCTCCAAATTAGGCCCCCTACTGTTTTCCATCTTTATAAAAAACTTATATACAGTCATCCCACATGGCAGCTGTATCCAATACGCTGATGATTCCACCCTGATTTTTCAGCCACATCTCCTTCAGACTTAAGGTCTGTCACCCAGTCCACCTTTAATACTATAGAAAACTGGCTCTCCCAACGTTGAGTGTTGCTAAATCCCAAAAAAACTAAAATGTTGTTATTCTCTCCAGCACAAAGGTCTGCTCCATTTAGATTCACAATAAATGCAAAAGATGGCACAATAATCACCCTGACTCCTCTACAAAACTGTTAGGGTCAATGCCACCATGAGTCCTGGATTAAATGAGGTTGTGTCTCTTAGTAGCTTCTTAAAGTTAAAGTGGACTTTCACCTTTAGAGGTGAGAGTAGTGCAATTCTGGATATTGTTATTATGTATTATATATGTTACAAATCATAGATGTACAACCAGATTTAGTAATTGAAGCCTATAATCACAGTAGTTTTAAATTTTCAAAAAAATGCATACAGGAATGTTGTGTTTGTGTTTGTCTTGGCCTATTTATGGCTAGTTTTATGTTTCATTATGTTTACATTGTAATTTCAATGGAGTCTGTGTTTTAAAAATACTTGAAAATATTTATTTCAATTAAGCATGTTAATTGGTTAATTAATTATGTTATAAAATGATGCTTGGTAATGTGGATGTTATTCTGAATAAGTCAAACAGTAATTTTGATGAAAGCACTTAATAAATTTGTATTGTTCTGCTACTCAGTTCGCATTCGTACTTTTTGTTCTTTGGTTTATTTTCATGGACATTTTAACATGTGATACTACCCATGTATAAAAATAAATTAAAAAAATGATACTACCCATGTATACTGTACAGTATAGTCACACCCCTTGCTACTGTAATGAGAGCACATAAAAGCATGTTATGTACAGGAAATTAAATAAAATAATTACATGATGTCATTACTCTGCTATTTTATGAGACTGGAATGTGAGCAATGGTTACCAGAGCTGAGCTATGCTTAACAGGTTTACACATTGCTTAAATGTGAATGATAACCAGTAATTAGCTTTGCTGAGCATATCTGCACACTGGTAAGCATCGGTAAGCAAAGCCTACACAGTTTAAGTGCCTATCAGTTTAACCATGTCTTAGTGCCGCTTAGCGCCATGCAAACCCACGCAAACTCGCTTACAACTGCTTAAACATGCCTTAATCACTCTGTATCCAGCAGCCCTTCTTCTGGCCAGCAACAAAATAATCAGCCATGCTCAGTCTTGAGCCTGGGATGCTATACACCATTGTCACAGCAATTTACCACTAGGCCATCTTAGCTGCGAGATGTTAAGATGTTTTTTACAACATATCATGCAGTACAGTCAGTTTACAATAGGAGAGACACACTGAGCAATCAGGAATGATTATTATCTACAAATATATGCATGAAAAATAATATTTACATATATAAAGATAGATATGTGTGGAGATACATATGTATATATATAGATATATATATATATATATATATATATATATATATATATATATATATATATATATAACAATATACAGTTACATTACCAAGAAATACTGACATGTATAGTATGTATGTATATACACTCACACACACATATATATATATATATATATATATATATATATATATATATATATATATATATATATATATATATATATAGATATACATGTCTCTAAATGCCCATACAAACATATGCTGCTGATAGACCACATAACAGAATCTCCTGCCTGAAGGACGTTACCCTGTGTGACTGTATTCATAAACAAGTGTCCTGAAGTCTGCCCTACAATTGGCTAAGGTTAATACCTTATACTGTTCTGAACTTCTATGTACTGAAGACTGCTAATCTTGGTCTAAAGGCACCTTTAGTCTGCCCCCATAGCAATTTGGTGTCATCCATGTATTCAGTGACATTAGTTGCCCTAGCATACTGAGACATTATTACTTATCCTAATATAAAACCCTGTATACTGTATTTACACTCTACTCTCCCACATAGCCCTGAAAATCACATTCCAAACCAGTAAACTACAGCTAGAAAATACCCTGCTAGTATACAAAACACAGTCTACACAAAGACTATACTTTGGTGCAAAGTACATTGCAAAAAGGAAAGCATAACTAACAATTAAGTTAATATTACATACATACCAAAGACTAGCCTAAAGCCTAGGAATATACTGCGCTCGGGCTCGCTCTGCCCCTCCTTGCCCCAATTACCAGCCCTCAGTGCCTCTACATTTATAGGTACTAAACCACACCCCTGTTACACTACCCTATCAGATTTCTCCTACATACTCTGTCCACCCTGTTTTAATATCTTATCAGCTTTCAACTAGCATATTTGCTCCACCCTGTCTATTGCTTCTAAAGTGACCATCAGATCTTCCTGTTGGGTCATACGAATAACAGATCCTAACTAATACACTCCTTCTCTCATAATGTTACACTACTCTCTAATACCCATTCTGATGGCCACTTATGTAATCACCTTGTATGAAAACCAGATGCTTATTGATTATCAGTACCCAAATGGCCATACTATCACACCAGATGTAAAGCATCCCACCCTTAGCAATACTAATCACAATGGGTCCAACTCAAATCCTTCTTCACTCTTTCAGCATACTAACCCCAGGCACATAGGCTCTAGGGCCAGACAATATTACAAACTTTTAAACAAACTCCTGAAGCTTATCACTAAGTATAGTTTTAGCCTTATATTCTGTGGTGACATTCACCCCAACCCTGGCCCATCCCCCTCTGATATATATTCCTCCTCTACCTGCCACCAAAACCACAAAACTACAATTAGTAGACCCAATAACTCTCTCCTGGCCTGTCATCTCAATATTAGAAGCATTATTAACAAGGTACATGAACTACATGCACTCCTGGCTGTCCACTCCCCTGAGATTCTCTGTCTATCTAAGACCTGGTTAAAACTTATCACAACTGACAATGAAGTGTTACCTCCTGGGTATAACATACACAGGCTGGATTGTGTTTCCAAGAAGGGGGGTAGGGTAGCTATATTCTACAAATCTGAATTGAATGTGACTAGATGTTAGTCAACCACCTCAAATTAATAACTCAGAAATTCTTGCCACTAAATTGCAACTTAACAAAAGTAAATGTATCAGCATCATCTGTATGTATATTTCCCCAGGTGATAATATAGCCACACTCAAAGATACCCTACACTGGCTTTCATATCATTACCCTCAAGAAACCCTATTACTTGATTACTTTAACATAGACTGGGACACCTGTTCTTCAGAATCCCCTTCTACCCACATTAACCTGCATGCATTTACTCAAATCATAACCACGCCCACCAGACTAGGTAAACCCAAACATAAACAAAGCATACTCGACTGGGTACTTGTAAATAGTAAGCCCCAACTGTACACTGCTGGTACCTTCCCCGGTTACCTAAATGACCACCTTCTTGCTTATACAGTTAAGCAAAAAGTCATTAATCCTCATCAGTCCTTACTCAGAAAAGTCAGAAACAAAAAAGACTTTGACCTAGCCAAATTTCAACAGGAACTTAACTCCTGTAACTAGTCTATGCTAAAACACCTCCCCTTAGAAGAGGCAGTTGCATACTTTAACAACAAATTTCTTGAAATCCTTGACTTGCATGCACCTGACAGTCTAAGCAAACAAAGGCAAAAACTGCCCCATGGCTGTCTAAAGAATCTAGACTAAAAATCACCAGCAGAAACAAAATTTGGGCTCTATGGTGCTCTACTAAAGACCCCTATGATCATGTTAAATACAGGCAAGCTAGTAATGAGACTAAAAATCCATTTTACAAGACAGAAAATAATACTACTGTAATTTACAGACAGCAAACCAGAACAATCCTCAGAGGTTCTGGGCAGGTCTGAATAATCTACTTCATCCTGGAAAAATGTCTACCCCTATCCCCACTGCTACCATTGATAAATCCCCTGAGGATGTCTCAGACAGTTTTAACCATTTTTTACACAGACAATTCAAGCCCTGGCTAGCCAATTACCTCCCAGCTCCCCTGACCCTGATAGTACCACCCCTATAAACCCATTCTCGTTCAGCTTCCAACCAGTGTCCACATCGCTTAGCCGTACCTTGATCAAAAATTAAACCCACCACACTTGCCACTGACCAACTCCCTGCTGAGTACCTTAAAAAATCAGCTGATGCCATTGCCTATCCAGTATCAATACTAATTAACCGCACCATAGCAGTGGCTAAAATTACCACCATTTGGAAAACATCCTATGTAATCCCACTACATAAAAGAGGTTCCTCCACTGAATTCTCCAACTATAGACTGATAGCTATACTTTCTCTGCTAGCTAAGATTATGGAAAAATGTATACACAAACAACTCATGCGCCACTTAATTCAGAATCACTTCATGACCGATACCCAACACGTCTTCTGTCCACACCACAGCACAACCTCAGCCCTACTAGCATTTACCAATACCATAAATAATAATCTTAACAATAATCACATATCCTCAG
The DNA here is from genome assembly GCF_019279795.1 of Protopterus annectens. Classification (NCBI taxonomy): domain Eukaryota; kingdom Metazoa; phylum Chordata; order Ceratodontiformes; family Protopteridae; genus Protopterus; species Protopterus annectens. The sequence goes on from NC_056736.1 coordinate 319,643,884, forward strand.
CCCTCTTCTTGGATCCTTCCAAGGCATTTGACATGGTGGATCACCAACTTTTGATTCACACCCTGCAATATTTCTGTCTAAATTCCATTGTCATTCAATGGTTTAAATCCTACCTCAGTGGGAGGCAGCAGGCTGTTATCTGGCAGAACAAGCTCTCCAGCCTATTACCTAACACCCTTGGAGTGCCACAAGGCTCCAAATTAGGGCCCCTACTGTTTTCCATCTTTATAAAAAACTTATATACAGTCATCCCACATGGCAGCTGTATCCAATACGCTGATGATTCCACCCTGATTTTTCAGCCACATCTCCTTCAGACTTAAGGTCTGTCACCCAGTCCACCTTTAATACTATAGAAAACTGGCTCTCCCAACGTTGAGTGCTGCTAAATCCGCAAAAAACTAAAATGCTGTTATTCTCTCCAGCACAAAGGTCTGCTCCATTTAGATTCACAATAAATGCAAAAGATGGCACAATAATCACCCTGACTCCTCTACAAAACTGTTAGGGTCAATGCCACCATGAGTCCTGGATTAAATGAGGTTGTGTCTCTTAGTAGCTTCTTAAAGTTAAAAGTGGACTTTCACCTTTAGAGGTGAGAGTAGTGCAATCCTGGATATTGTTATTATGTATTATATATGTTACATATCATAGATGTACAACCACATTTAGTAATTGAAGTCTATAATCACAGTAGTTTTAAATTTTCAAAAAAATACATACAGGAATGTTGTGTTTGTGTTTGTCTTGGCCTATTTATGGCTAGTTTTATGTTTCATTATGTTTACATTGTAATTTCAATGGAGTCTGTGTTTTTAAAAATACTTGAAAATATTTATTTCAATTAAGCATGTTAATTGGTTAATTAATTATGTTATAAAATGACGCTTGGTAATGTGGATGTTATTCTGAATAAGTCAAACAGTAATTTTGATGAAAGCACTTAATAAATTTGTATTGTTCTGCTACTCAGTTCGCATTCCTACTTTTTGTTCTTTGGTTTATTTTCATGGACATTTTAACATGTGATACTACCCATGTATAAAAATAAATAAAAAAAATGATACTACCCATGTATACTGTACAGTATAGTCACACCCCTTGCTACTGTAATGAGAGCACATAAAAGCATGTTATGTACAGGAAATTAAATAAAATAATTACATGATGTCATTACTCTGCTATTTTATGAGACTGGAATGTGAGCAATGGTTACCAGAGCTGAGCTATGCTTAACAGGTTTACACATTGCTTAAATGTGAATGATAACCAGTAATTAGCTTTGCTGAGCATATCTGCACACTGGTAAGCATCGGTAAGCAAAGCCTACACAGTTTAAGTGCCTATCAGTTTAACCATGTCTTAGTGCCACTTAGCGCCATGCAAACCCATGCAAACTCGCTTACAACTGCTTAAAAATGCCTTAATCACTCTGTATCCAGCAGCCCTTCTTCTGGCCAGCAACAAAATAATCAGCCATGCTCAGTCTTGAGCCTGGGATGCTATACACCATTGTCACAGCAATTTACCACTAGGCCATCTTAGCTGCAAGATGTTAAGATGTTTTTTACAACATATCATGCAGTAGTCAGTTTACAATAGGAGAGACACACTGAGCAATCAGGAATGATTATTATCTACAAATATATGCATGAAAAATAATATTTACATATATAAAGATAGATATGTGTGGAGATACATATATATATATATATATATATATATATATATATATATATATATATATATATATATATAACAATATACAGATACATTACCAAGAAATACTGACATGTATAGTATGTGTATGTATATACACACACACACACATATATATATATATATATATATATATATATATATATATATATATATATATATATATATATATATATAGATATACATGTCTCTAAATGCCCATACAAACATATGCTGCTGATAGACCACATAACAGAATCTCCTGCCTGAAGGACGTTACCCTGTGTGACTGTATTCATAAACAAGTGTCCTGAAGTCTGCCCTACAATTGGCTAAGGTTAATACCTTATACTGTTCTGAACTTCTATGTACTGAAGACTGCTAATCTTGGTCTAAAGGCACCTTTAGTCTGCCCCCATAGCAATTTGGTGTCATCCATGTATTCAGTGACATTAGTTGCCCTAGCATACTGAGACATTATTACTTATCCTAATATAAAACCCTGTATACTGTATTTACACTCTACTCTCCCACATAGCCCTGAAAATCACATTCCAAACCAGTAAACTACAGCTAGAAAATACCCTGCTAGTATACAAAACACAGTCTACACAAAGACTATACTTTGGTGCAAAGTACATTGCAAAAAGGAAAGCATAACTAACAATTAAGTTAATATTACATACATACCAAAGACTAGCCTAAAGCCTAGGAATATACTGCGCTTGGGCTCTGCTCCCCTCCTTGCCCCCAATTACCAGCCTCAGTGCCTCTACATTTATAGGTACTAAACCAAACCCCTGTTACACTACCCTATCAGATTTCTCCTACATACTCTGTCCACCCTGTTTTAATATCTTATTAGATTTCAACTAGCATATTTGCTCCACCCTCTCTATTGCCTCTAAAGTGACCATCAGATCTTCCTGTTGGGTCATACGAATAAAAGATCCTAACTAATACACTCCTTCTCTCATAATGTTACACTACTCTCTAATACCCATTCTGATGGCCACTTATGTAATCACCTTGTATGAAAACCGGATGCTTATTGATTATCAGTACCCAAATGGCCATACTATCACGCCAGATGTAAAGCATCCCACCCTTAGCAATACTAATCACAATGGGTCCAACTCAAATCCTTCTTCACTCTTTCAGCATACTAACCCCAGGCACATAGGCTCTAGGGCCAGACAATATTACAAACTTTTAAACAAACTCCTGAAGCTTATCACTAAGTATAGTTTTAGCCTTATATTCTGTGGTGACATTCACACCAACCCTGGCCCATCCCCCTCTGATATATATTCCCCCTCTACCTGCCACCAAAACCACAAAACTACAATTAGTAGACCCAATAACTCTCTCCTGGCCTGTCATCTCAATATTAGAAGCATTATTAACAAGGTACATGAACTACATGCACTCCTGGCTGTCCACTCCTGAGATTCTCTGTCTATCTAAGACCTGGTTAAAACTTACCACAACTGACAATGAAGTGTTACCTCCTGGGTATAACATACACAGGCTGGATTGTGTTTCCAAGAAGGGGGGTAGGGTAGCTATATTCTACAAATCTGAATTGAATGTGACTAGATGTTAGTCAACCACCTCAAATTAATAACTCAGAAATTCTTGCCACTAAATTGCAACTTAACAAAAGTAAATGCATCAGCATCATCTGTATGTATATTTCCCCAGGTGATAATATAGCCACACTCAAAGATACCCTACACTGGCTTTCATATCATTACCCTCAAGAAACCCTTTTACTTGATTACTTTAACATAGACTGGGACACCTGTTCTTCAGAATCCCCTTCTGCCCACATTAACCTGCATGCATTTACTCAAATCATAACCACGCCCACCAGACTAGGTAAACCCAAACATAAACAAAGCATACTCGACTGGGTACTTGTAAATAGTAACCCCCAACTGTACACTGCTGGTACCTTCCCCGGTTACCTAAATGACCACCTTCTCGCTTATACAGTTAAGCAAAAAGTCATTAATCCTCATCAGTCCTTACTCAGAAAAGTCAGAAACAAAAAAGACTTTGACCTAGCCAAATTCCAACAGGAACTTAACTCCTGTAACTGGTCTATGCTAAAACACCTCCCCTTAGAAGAGGCAGTTGCATACTTTAACAACAAATTTCTTGAAATCCTTGACTTGCATGCACCTGACAGTCTAAGCAAACAAAGGCAAAAACTGCCCCATGGCTGTCTAAATAATCTAGACTAAAAATCACCAGCAGAAACAAAATTTGGGCTCTATGGTGCTCTACTAAAGACCCCTATGATCATGTTAAATACAGGCAAGCTAGTAATGAGACTAAAAATCCATTTTACAAGACAGAAAATAATACTACTGTAATTTACAGACAGCAAACCAGAACAATCCTCAGAGGTTCTGGGCAGGTCTGAATAATCTACTTCATCCTGGAAAAATGTCTACCCCTATCCCCACTGCTACCATTGATAAATCCCCTGAGGATGTCTCAGACAGTTTTAACCATTTTTTACACAGACAATTCAAGCCCTGGCTAGCCAATTACCTCCCAGCTCCCTGACCCTGATAGTACCACCCCTATAAACCCATTCTCGTTCAGCTTCCAACCAGTGTCCACATCGCTAGCCGTACCTTGATCAAAAAATTAAACCCACCACACTTGCCACTGACCAACTCCCTGCTGAGTACCTTAAAAAATCAGCTGATGCCATTGCCTATCCAGTATCAATACTAATTAACCGTACCATAGCAGTGGCTAAAATTACCACCATTTGGAAAACATCCTATGTAATCCCACTACATAAAAGAGGTTCCTCCACTGAATTCTCCAACTATAGACTGATAGCTATACTTTCTCTGCTAGCTAAGATTATGGAAAAATGTATACACAAACAACTCATGCGCCACTTAATTCAGAATCACTTCATGACCGATACCCAACACGACTTCTGTCCACACCACAGCACAACCTCAGCCCTACTAGCATTTACCAATACCATAAATAATAATCTTAACAATAATCACATATCCTCAGCCCTCTTCTTGGATCCTTCCAAGGCATTTGACATGGTGGATCACCAACTTTTGATTCACACCCTGCAATATTTCTGTCTAAATTCCATTGTCATTCAATGGTTTAAATCCTACCTCAGTGGGAGGCAGCAGGCTGTTCTCTGGCAGAACAAGCTCTCCAACCTATTACCTAACACCCTTGGAGTGCCACAAGGCTCCAAATTAGGGCCCCTACTGTTTTCCATCTTTATAAAAAACTTATATACAGTCATCCCACATGGCAGCTGTATCCAATACGCTGATGATTCCACCCTGATTTTTCAGCCACATCTCCTTCAGACTTAAGGTCTGTCACCCAGTCCACCTTTAATACTATAGAAAACTGGCTCTCCCAACATTGAGTGTTGCTAAATCCCAAAAAAACTAAAATGTTGTTATTCTCTCCAGCACAAAGGTCTGCTCCATTTAGATTCACAATAAATGCAAAAGATGGCACAGTAATCACCCCGACTCCTCTACAAAACTGTTAGGAGTCATTATTGATAATAACCTAAAATTTGACCTTCATGTAAATCAAATGATCAAAACCATCAATAAAAACTTGGGTCAGTGTATAGAATAAAAACCTTCCTAACCCCTCCAACTAAGGTTGCCATAGCGCGCTCTCACCTGCTTTCAAACTTTTATATGCATCCCCTCTTCTCTCTAATCTAAATTAGACTGTACTTAATAGACTCTCAACCTGTTACAATCACATTGCCAGGTTTGCCACTGGCCTGCCTTTTAGAACACACCACCGCATCAACCTTAAACAGCTTGGGTGGCTAGAACATTCCAGTCTAATTCAATATAACCTTATGATTATGGTTAATAAAATTCTCTATTATCCAGATTACACACCAGCTCTTAAAAACATTATCACCCCCTACAACAATCCAAGACTGCTTCAATCCTCAAACAGACTACAAATTCAGACAATTAAAATTAATAATGTAGCCAGTGACTCCCTCTTCGCTAACTCTGCAGGCAGAGCCTGGAACCTACTTCTAGCTGACATTACTTTGCTCTCCTCAATACGCCAATTCAAAGCTAAACTCAAACAACATCTGGCACTAAACTGGCTTTGTCACTGTAACAAGCCTGGCTAACTCTCACCATGAATGTGTATAATATATTAATCAAAATACTGTTTAATTTTTTCCCTGACTGTTACCAGGGGTAACTCAAACTTGTGATATTGTCTATTCAAGTCTGCTTATGTTGTTTTTGTAAATATCATATCTGTAATATGCCTTCTTTGTTATTACTGTATCTGTCTACCTTGGAGCTTTTCTTCCCGGGCCATTGCTGAAAATGGACATGAATCCAATCAGACTATCCCAGTCAACAAATGTAAAAATAAAATAAAATAAATAAAAGTAAATAACTGGGGCAGCATGCACAGCGGGATACGAAAGGATCCATGACACTCACATTTGTCCCCCCTCCAATCCAAATAATAAGTGAACAGTATGCTGCTACAAAACCATGATAGGCCATACACAATGGCCAGACATATACAGTGACTGCTTAGCAACACAACTACAATGAGTGAAGATAGTAAACAAAAATAAGAACAGCCAGTAATTCACACAAGTTCATTTTACTCTAATGTCTTGGCCAAAGCTTTCAATGAGTAAAACATTACAAGAAATACTTGCCTTAATTAGAAGAAGCAATTAACACTAACATATATTTAAATACACAGCCTCCAATTACACTCCTCATTCAACCCCCTAGGGGATAAAGTATCACATTTAAAAACATACATTGATTCTGTACATAACAATAGTTCTTTTATGACTGTTTGACCAAACTGAGAAACAGACTTTTTACAAAGTAGTAACTTGTAACCCACTACACTTAATTACAAGTTACTGCTTTTTACAAAGCAGTAACTTGTAACCCACTACACTTAATTACATGTATATACACAGCCTCCAGTTACACTACACATTCAACCCCTGGGGATAAAGTATCACATTTAAGAATTTAAACTGATTCTGTACATAACAAATCTTCTTTCATGACTACTACACCCATGGTAAGAATTATTGAAATGTAAAGCTATAGAACTGTCTTCTTCCTCATCAGTAATATGTCTCACATGTTCTAACAGCCTACTTTTAAAACACATGTTACTCTCCCCAACATAAAATATGTTACAAGGGCATCTAAGAGCATTCTCCATACACGGACCTCTTGAATGTACAGAGTCCCACATGTTGTCCACCCTTTCTCCTCAGCAGGAATGACAGAACAAAATAATAGTAGACCTTACCGATCAACCTCCTACTGTATGTCATCTGTACCAAGCCTGACATAATTTGGGAGTGAGGCCCAAAAACATGGCCATACTTGACATATTGCTGTTATACACTGAGGAAATTGCTGGTATTACAGGGTTTGTTGTAACATATATTTTCTGAGGGATATAAAGTCTGAAACACAAATGGATGTTGGCATGTACTGATTGCAATCACCAGCGTATGCTACTGATTTGCCAAGGGCAACACCTGTCTGGGGAACAGACCAAACATAACAGGCAAACCTCTGGCCATTATGTGGTTAGCACTACAGTTGAATAGCTATGCAGACATAGAACTTTGTCAGACTGAAACCCATGCAGAAGTAGTATGTTCAGACAAACCCTGTTAAACAAGCAGTATTCAAAACATATAACAGCAATACTCACATTTTGCCCCTAAGTCTTGAATCTTCTCTACCATTTAGTTGGCTTGTCTCCACAGGTCTTGTTCTAAGAGCTATTAGCTCACACACCTCGAGGATCTCTTCCTCACAGGTAAGGGAAAGGGCCAACACCCACATGGAGTACTCAATTATAGGAGTGTGTTGCCATGCCATTGGCTATTGGAATAACTACACAGCTGCTCTGCATGCAATCATCAACTGGGGTGCACCAATTGGTGCTCAGGCCATCACATGGTCATGAGCATTACCTACAAAAGACAAGCTGCCATCTATTCAACCCACCTCTGTTATAGACAGTCCATCAGTGCAAAGCTAAAGTAGTGTGAGAAAAAAATAAGAAAGGATATATCTGTAAAATATCAAAAAAATAAATAAAAGGTATGTGAAACAAGTAAGCATGTAATTGAATGCAGTAGGTGGTCTGTAATGATGTAAAACAGGGGTTTGAAAGCATATGTCTCAACAAGACTTGCTGTACTGATGTACTGCTGAACATCACTGATGGCCATAGCATGTGGCTCTGTTTGTAGTGACTAGGGCAGCTACTGGGATGTTGCACATATCCATATGTTACCTGTGCATATAACTATAATACACATTTTGTCTTGTAAATGTAAGAACTATACAGAGCATGTGCAGAGTAAAGTACTGCTGCAGATGTGTGTGTTGTACTGCATGTTATATAATGAGCTCATACCATTCAACTGTCCTGTGTTCTGCACACTGACCATATGCGTGCCTCATATTTGTAGTCATTTACCCATAAAGTTGTATTATGTCAGTCAAATCCTTGCCAAATCTGTGAAGACTGACATTACAACATCCCCCTTCATTGTCTGCTAGCTTTTCCCATTTGGGATTGCCACAGTGGATCATCTGTTGCCATTTCTGCCTGTCCTCTGAATCTTGCTTTCTCACACCAATCATCTGCATGTCCTCTCTCACCACATCCAGAAACCTTATCTGAGGCCTTCTTCTCTTCCTCTTACCTGGCAGCTACATCCTTACCATCCTTTGCACAATATACTCAGCACCCCTCCTCAGCACATGTCCACAGTGATGTAATGCTGCCTCTCCAACACTGTCTTATATCCATCCAACATGGCCTGAGCCTGTCATATACACATTGCTAAACCTGTCCACCCATGTCACACCCAGTCCAAATCATAACATCTGTAACTCTGCCATGTGCAGCTCTTACCACTGCCTTCTTCTCAATGCCACTGTCTCCAACCCATTTAACATAGGTGGTTTCACTACCCTCTTGTAGACCTTACATATGTTTATTGGTACTCGTCTGTCACATATCACTTCTGACACTCCTCTCCACCCTCTCCATCCTGCCTATACTCTCTTCTACACCTGTCCTCTATAGTCATCATTACTCTAAAATGTTGATCCCAATCATTTGAACACATCCACCTTTGCCAACTGTGCCCCATGCATCCTCAACATTGTGCTATCCTCCCTCTCATTCACACACAAATATTCTGTCCTAGTGCTGCTGATCTTCATTCCTCTTCTCTCTAACGCATATGTCCACCTCTCCAGGGTCTCCAAAAGCTGTTCCCTACTCTAAATACAGATCACAATGTCATCTGCAAACAACATAGTCAACGGGGACTCATGTATGATCTTGTCTATTAACCTGTCCATCACCATTGCAAATCAGAAAGGGCTCACAGCTGATCCCTGATGTCATTCCACCAACACCTTAAACACATCCATCAATCCCAATGTAGACCTCAGTGTTGTCACACCACCCTTGTACATATCCTGTACCACTCTTACATATATCTCTTCCACTCATTACTTCATCATACAATACCATAACTCCTGTCTAGGCACCTTGTCATATGCTTTCTATAAGTCCAGAGAGACACAGAGCAGCTCCTGACCTTCTCTGTATTCCACCAGTAACAGTCTCAGAGCAAACATCACATTGGTAGTGCCTTTTTCACATATGACACCATACTGCTGACAAGTACTCCTCATCTCCCTGCATAATCTAGCTTCCATTACTCTTACCCATAACGTCATGCTGTGACTGGCAAATGTTATCCCTCTGTAGTAATCACAATTCTGTACATTAACCTCATTCTTAACACCATACCCAAGCACTTTCTCTCCTCTCCTCATGCAACCTCACACTTCCCAAAATATCAGTAAACAGTCTGGCTAACACACCACTGCCATTTCCCCTAAACAACCCCATGCTTCTGCAGGTGTGTAATGTGGACTAACAGGCTTGCCAGTATTCGTCTCTTCATAGTTATCCTTACATCCTCCTTAAGCCATTGCACTTCTTGATTCACCATACCCACATCATCCAACTGTCTCTGTCTCATTATCTTCATTCATCAGCCTCTCAAAGTACACTGTCCATGTGCTCAACACACTGTCCTCACTTGTGAGTACATATACCTCATCATCCTTTATCACCCTTATCTGCTGCACATCATTCCTAGCTCAGTGCATCTGTCCAGCCAATTGGTACAATTCCTTTCATCCCTCCTTAGTGTCCAACCTGACACAGAACTCTTCATATGCCCATCCTCATCCTTTGCCACCTCTCTCTTTGCCACGTACATCATCTCCTCATACTCCTGCCTACTTTCCTCATCTCTCTGACAATCCCACTCCTTCCTCCCAGTCTCTGTCTCTGTAGTACTGCCTCAGTTCACCAACATGTGTCCTTGTACTGGTTCCACCATCCACATGTCACCCCAAGCACCCATCTAGCTGTCTCTCTTACCAGCTTTGCTGTACTTAACCAGATATTTGTTAGATTGCCACTGCCACCCAGTGCCTGTCTGAACTCTTCCCTGAACTCCGCCTTACAAGCACACTTTTCCAATTCACACCATTTGATCCTTGGTGCTGATCCCACACTCCTCATCTCGATCACCAACATCATCTCACATACCAACATTCTCTGCTGCCTAAATACACTTTCCCCATCACCACTTTACAGTCTCCAATCTCCTTCAAATTGGCCCTCCTACATTGGATATATTCGACCTGTGTGCATCTTACTCCACTCTTGTATGTCAATCTATGCTCCTCCCTTGTGTTATAGTGCACATTCACCACAGCCATGTCCATCCTTTTTGCAAAATCCACTACCATCTCACCGTCTCTACTTTTTTTAACACCATACATACCCATCAATCCCCCATCCCCTCTGTTCCCTTCACCAACATGCCCATTGACATCTGCTGCAATGACCAGTCTGTCACCCTTGGGTACAGTCATCACCATGTCATCCAACTGATGTCACATTTTTCTTTCTCATCCATCGCACAACCAACTTGCATAGCATATACACTAACAACAATCATCATTATACCATCAGCTTACAGCTTTAGAAACATCACTCTATCAGACAATTATGTCATTCTCCAAAACACTCTTGGCATACTGTTCATTCAGCAGATGCCCTACCCCCTTCCACCTCCAGTTCACACCTTGATAGCACAATTGTGACCTGCCTACCATACATCCAGCCATAATCCCCTTCCATGTGGTCTCTAGCATGCACACAATATATCAACCATCCCCTGGCCATCATATCAGCTAGCCTAGGTACAAAACCCTACTTGCTGGATGTGGGTGGCACCCACACAATGGACAAGGAGCATGCAGGTAAGGTCCCACTGGGGATTAGTAGACTACTGTATGAGACATACTTGTATCTGCACTGTATCTACATGCATGTGCCAGGTCATATTGCAGTTGTGGATGGGGATTTCTAATGCACAGAAGTGCAAATCTATGATGAAGGACAGCAAATTGTGTAGTATTGGGTGTTGTGCTGTAAATGTGCAGACATGCTGGATCCATCCTTTACCAAGGCAGAAGTGAGTCTGCTGACAGTACCTCTCTCCCATAACTACATAGGTCACTCTGGTATGCATATGGGACAGCAGCCTGAAGCTGGTGAGTATGGAAGTGTTCAATTGTGCTTTGGCAATACCCCAGGCATGTGGAGGGCATGCAAATTACCATGCACACAACTATGTCTAATAGCCATATTGCTTTATGAGCATGTTCACTTGTGGTGGGGTTTATTGTATTGCATCACAGTGGTCACCACTGTGGCCTATCTGAAGAGAATGCATCATTCCTGTAGCATAGCTCACAACCTGTCAGTACAAAATGTGTTGGACAAACTGACTAAGGTAGGGACATGTGTGAAACATTAGTGCTATACAGTTAATATAAAATGTATACATACACCTGTTAAGATGTAATTTGTTACTGCTATATACTGATTGAGACCACAATATGTCAGTCCATACCTTTCCCAACCTTCAATGTGACCCATGACATGAACAATTCACTTGTAAAACCACGCAGCTGGATTCATGTATTGCACCTACAAGCCTGGACAAGTGTGAGGGTAGCAGACATTTTATCAGTATGCTGTTTCAATCAGGTATGATACCTGATGCTGCCATATGTATCAGTACACTCACTGTGACCTATTTGGCAACTATATCACATACATGGGCATTGGTAAGGCAGACAGAGCACCAATAGGTTCCAAACATCTGGATGTTCCAGACACATCTGTACACAGGACTGGTACAATGGTTTCACATGCTGCATGTGAGGCAGATGCCATTACCATGCTATATAAAGTAATGGCATCAGGAGGTGGTCACATGCCATGTATGGTACACACATCAAAATACTATCAGCCACACAATATATGATCCGCACACAAACCAGAATTAAGGTTAGAACTCCTACCTATGTCTACTATAGTGTTATGCAGTTATCAGATGCACCACAGAGCTTACACAATTTCACCTTGTCCAAAGGTACTTGTAAGGTGAATGACATCAACAGGACTACTAAATTAGGATGAGTATGGTGGTACACAATTCAAAATGGTATAACCTTCACAGTACATGATTTTCACACAAACAGTTGCCAGTATTGAGATTAGAACTCCCGCCTATCTAGTTATTTGTATTATGGTATTATGCTGTTAGCAGACCCGCCACAGAGCTTACACAATTTCACCTTGTCCAAAGGTACTTCTAAGGTGAATGACAACAGCCCTAGTAAAGTAGTGTGAGGGAAGTGTAATGGGTGGTACACAAATCAAAATGGTATAAGCACACAGTATCTGATACACACACACACACACACACACACACACACACACACACACACACACACACACACACACACACACAGTTGCCAGTACTGGGATCAGAACTCTGCCTATCTGCCTATCTAATTATTTCTACTATAGTGTTACGCAGTTATCAGATGCACCACATACCTTATACAATTTCACCTCATCCAAAGGTACTTATAAGGTGAATGACATCAACAGGACTACTAAATTAGGATGAGTATGGTGGTATACAACTCAAAATGGTATAACCTTCACAGTACATGATTCTCACATAAACACACACACAAACAGTTGTCAGTATTGAGATTAGAACTCCTGTGCATCTAGTTATTTGTATTATGTCATTACACAGTTATCAGACATGCCACAGAGCTTATACAATTTTATCTACTCCGAAGTTACTTTTAAGGTGAATGATATCAACAGGACTACTAAATTGGAGTGACAGGAAGTGTAAAGGGTGGTACACAAGTCAAAAATGGTATAACCCACACAGGATATGATTCTCACACACACACACACACACACACACACACACACACACACACACACACACACACACACACACACACACACACACACACACACACACACACACACACACACACACACACACACACACACAGTTTACAGCACTGGGATGAAAACTCCTGCCTATCTAGTTATGTCTACTATAGTGTTATGAGGTTGTCAGACACGCCACTGAGCTTATACAAGTTCACCTACTCCTAAGGTACTTCTAAGGTAAATGACATCAACAGGACTACTAAATTGGAGTGAGGGGAAGTGTAGAGGGTGGTACACAAGTCAAAATGGTATAACCCACACAGTACATCATTCTCACACTCACACTTGCCAGCACTGAGATTAGAACCCCTGCCTATCCAGGTATTTGTATTATAGTGTTACACAGTTACTGCACATGCTACAGAGCTTACTGGACTTACAGTTGGCCAAAGATGCTGATAACTGCACAGCTGAGGTAAAGTATTACAGGTGGCAGCAAGTCTGCCTTCTGTTTCTCCCAAACATCTTGATAGTTCTTTTTGCCTTGCACTTCAGATAGCATTATAGCTTTGCACTTCTACAGGTAATTGTATCAATAAGTGTATCATACCTGAGAGCCATCAGGAGTACTCATTCATCATGGAATTAGCCCTAGTAGTTACTACTTATGACCACCCCCCTGGCATGATTGAAGTGCAGTTTTCTGTGCTTTCACCCATTAACCTGGCACACTTATCCATACTGAGGCACTGTTGCAACTGCCTCATGTACACAGACAACCCTCTCCTCTAAACTCTAAACACTCAGACCAGTGAGAGTTACCCCTATATAACCAAATGTGGAAATATGCACTCTTCAGCAAAGACTGGACTAGCTGGTAAAGAGGATGAGATCAACACCTGCTCCACACTATGTGGACCACATAGCTTGCCACAATACCAACTATGACAGCCCTGATATACACTGAAAAGTCACACACCCACCTTCACAGAGGCACTCAATGGACATTTACAGAAACAGCACAGACCATCAAGACAGAGACCCACTCAGACACCACGACATAGCATAAGTCCACATATGTCTCCTACACAGTGTGCCCCTCAACCTAAGCTCCTAAGGCTGACCACCCTGCACAATACAGTGATCATGGGTGACTCAGTACTGTGACACACATATGTCCCACTCACTATATTGATTATGGAGGAGGTAACAGCCAACTGTCTATCACATGCCAGCATCTAACACATGACACACCCAGTCAGGCCACTCCACAACAGCTACAAGTATCCCCTTGTCATCATCTATGTGAGTGTGAATGACATGAGACACACCTCCCTGGGCTAGATGACAAGAGACATGGTTGAACACTCAGATTATGTGGTCCAGGCAGGTGTGACAGTAGCCCTGAACAGTATACTGCTGTCACCCAGAATGATGCTGCAGTACTATCAACAGATAATTGACTGCAACATTAGCTTATGTGTCGTGTGTCATTCTCAGGGGATTCAGTATCTCTCTGCTTGGGATAATATGACTGAGAGACCTTAATGCCTTGCCAGAAATGTCCTAAATCTGTAAGCCCTGGTAAGTGTCTTGCCACCCCTATAGTGCCTTATTAGTGCCTTATTAGGCAGTGTTCCAAATCAAATTACCACCATAACAGGTAGACATGTATGCAATCTGAAGGTTATGCTGCTCAACAGTAGACATCTAACTGTCAAGATGCAGTCACTCAAAGTACTCCTCAGAGTGGAGGACATTGACACTTGTGCTGTAACAGAGAGGTGGTTCACAACAGCAGATGGCAGCCCTGCACTAACAGGCTATGATGCATTCCACAGCTGTCAGCGCCAAAACATGGACCAGTCTCCATATCCATAATGGATATGCACACCTCCAGACTAGTATCCCAGCATAAATGCATCGGAGGTACTTCTGGTAAAACTGGCTTTGGATATTAATGCAATCCACACCATAGCCTGCTATCAGTCCCCAGCTATGTCCCTAGACTGTCAATGCCCATTCCTCAACACCCTGGCATCTATGAAGGTCCAACCCAACACTGACATAGTAGGAGACTTCAACTACCCTCCATCACCTGGGGAAAGTAGTCAAGCACCAGAACACTGGCCCAATGCTTCATGGAATTCATCAGTTCCAGTGCCCTGGACCAGCTCATACTGACCCCCAGTAAAGGATACAACAACCTTAACCTGTGTTGATTACTTACATATGGGACTGTTGCTCAACCACAGTTGTCAATCCCTACCTGGTCAGATCCAAACATGATGTAATCAACATGGAGCTCAATATCTCACCCACAACCCTCACAAAGGTAACCACCTTGCAAAACCTCTCCAATGCTGACATTGCAGTCATAAAAACAGGGGTGGATGACTTCACTGCACCCATGCCAATGGGAAATAGCTACTTGACTGTCGCATCATACACATATGCACTGCACAAACATGTACATGGATGCATAGTACTAGCCATAGCCAAGAGAACACAGACACTGTCCTCCAAATGCCATAGGTTCATAGGTTCATAGATTAGTACTAGACTAATTGCCCTTGTGGGCCATTTTAAGCCTAGCCAATTATCCCTTGTGAGACTCAAACCCGGCACCTTGTGTTTGTAAGGCAAATACCTTAACCATTAGGCCACCCTCCCAACCAGAAGCCATTGTGATGGTCCCCTGCCATTACTAAAGTGTACAACAGAAGGAGAACACTGTTGCAGAAAATGGTGGTGTCCCAAGACTAGTGAACCCCCTTATTAGCCTCAAACACAACTTGGGATCTCTCATGGAGTCACCTACAGGCAGCTATGAAGACTGATTTGCAGCAGACACTAACGACAATCACAAAAGCCTTTAATAGTTATATTGACAACCTCCACAGCAATAACCACAAGTGCTGTGAGTTACTGCACAATGCTGATTCCTATCCTGATGCAACAGATATTGGCCACAGTCTTGCCAATACATTCAGTGTCATTTTTACCCCTTTCACCCCCCAAGGGGACAATCACAATGGCAGATAAATGCCAAGCACCCAGCATTACTGCAGACCAGGTTAGACCTGCATTGTCCACAGGCTAGGATGCAGCTTCCATGGGACCCCAACATATACATGGCTGTGTTCTACATGACATACAAAGAGACCTAGCACCACATCTGTGTGCCCTGGTCAGTCACAGCCTCACCTCAGGCTTTGTCCTTCCAAAATGGCAAACTGCTACAGTCATCCCTCTCCATAAAGGGGTAGTATCTACAGACCCTGGGGATTATTGGGCCCTATGCCTGACAAGTCTACTATGTACAGGTATGGGTGCATCATCAGGGACCTGATTGACCAAGATATGGGTGATCTCCTAACTCTGGACCCCACACAGTTTGGCTTTGTGAATGGTAGATCATGCCTGCTCAACCTGGTTGACATCTTTCAGTCAGTCACCAGGGCTGTGTATGACAGTAAGGTACTCCATACAGCCTACATCAATCTGGCCAAGGCTTTTGATACCATTCCTCAATCAGGAATTATTGGTAAACCCAACAAAATAGGCATCAACCCCTATATCAGTGTGTGGTTTGCAAATTGGTTCACAGAACACACAGTGTGACAGTGGCAAACTCCAAGTCAGACTGGCAAGCAGTCATGAGTGGAGTCCCACAAGGATCAGTACTAGATAGTGTCCTGTCCAGCAACTACTTCTCAGGAGTCCAGCCCAACACAGAGGAACTCTGGCTGACCAAGTTCACAGAGGACTGCAAGCTGGGAGCTATCATGAACTCCACAAGTAATGCAGACATCCTACAGGAAGGCCTCACTGAGACCAATGCGTGGTGTGGAAATCATGGCCAGAAGCTTAACACCACAAAATGCATCATCATCCCCTTTGGTTAAACACTCAGTTCCCAATAAGTTCCACATTAATGGGAGGACAATGAACACTGTAGGCCTTATAAGAGATCTGGGGACACAGGTTGACAGCAACTTCTCCTTCAAGCACCACATTGCCACTGTAGTCAGGAAGTCCTTCTATATGGTACATTGCATTACCAAGGGTTTTCCATCCAGAAAGACAGAGGCAATGATCTCTGTCTACTATTCCCTCATTAGACCACTCCCCAAGTATTATGGCCCATTTGCCATGTACCTCACTAGACACCTGCTACATCTGGAGAGACCACAGAAGCACCTCACAAAGGGGTTCCTAGGCATTAAACACACATCCTACATGGACAGATCCTGAAGACCCAAGCTATTCTCTGTGTCATATTACCTAATTAGCAGCTATCTGTGCTTGACTTACAAAGCCATGTTTGACCCAGCTGGTTTAGAAATGCTACATATAAATCCATCCACATCACACACTGTAGAGACCTCTACCTCAGTACCACAATCACCACAACATGGTGGTAGGACAGGTCCCTCACCAAGAGACTGCACATGCCCTGGAATGCACTTCCCATACATGTCATGCAGAGCACCTAGCTGACCCTGTTCCAGAGAAATCTTGATGAATGGATGGGTAATAGACAGTTCAACCCAAGAATCACTGCTGTGGCTATACTTGATACGGGCACTGGGATGTAACATAGGGTGGCACAATAGCAGGACCCTTCTATGTGCTAGGCTTGTTAAGGCTCCAGGGCCATTACTCCTGGGCCATTGCCTACTACACACTTGTGAACCTATAAAAGGAATGATAGCAACAGGACTGATTAAGTAGTGCAGTGGGTGTTAAAATTATCAAAATACTTTGTCCTACAAACAGGCACACACTTGTCCAATGTGAGAGTAGAACCCCTACCTAACTAGTAATTTGTATCATAGTGTTACACAGTTACCACATGCACTACAAAGCTTACTGGGCTGAGAGTTGGCCAAAGGTGCTGATATGGGGAATGACATCAGCAGGACTGATAAAGTAGGGCAGTGGGTGGGAAACATATCAAAATTCTTCTTCTTACAAACATACATACCCACACACACATTTGCCGGATACAAGAGTAGAACCCCCGCCAAACTAGTCATTTGTACTAAAGTGTTAAGCATTTATCACATGCACTACTGAGCTTACAGGGCTGACAGCTAGCCAAAGTTGCTGATAAGGGACTGACATTATTTGGACTGATAAGGTGGGGCACTTGGAAGTGTCATGGGTGGGAATGGCATAAAACTGTTTCACCTATAAATAAGCAAAGACCCAATTTCCTCGGTCTTGCACACAGAACTGTTACACACACACACACACACACACACACACACACACACACACACACACACACACACACACACACACACACACACACACACACACACACTTCTACATTTACCAAAGACCGAGATTAGAACTCCTACCAAATTAGGTATTTGTACTATCGTGTTATGCAGTTATTGCACACACCACAGAGCTTATGGGGCAGAGGCCTGACAGAAGGCACTTCTAAAATGACTGATATCTGCAGGACTGCTAAAGTAGGGAAAGAGGAAGTGTACTGGGTCTGAATGGACCCAAAAGCTTTTAGTTGTGAACACACCCACTTTTACATTTGTCAGGACTAAAATTATAACTCGTACCTAACTAGTTATTTGTACTATCATGTTATGCAGTTATCACACATGCCACAGAGCTTACAGGGCTGAGGCCTGATGGAAGGCACTTCTAAGATGACTGATATGTGCAGGACTGCTAAAGTAGGGAAAGAGGAAGTGTACTGCATTTGAATGGACCCAAAAGCTTTTAGATGTAAAAACACGCACGCGCACACACACACACACACACACACACACACACACACACACACACACACACACACACACACACACACACACACACACACACACGCACACACTTCTACATTTACCAGGACTGAGATTAGAGCTCCTACCTAGCTAGTTATTTGTACTATTGTGTTATGCAGTTATTGCATGCACCACAGTGCTTATGGTGCTGAAGCCTGAAGGAAGGCACTTCTAAGATGATTAATATCTGCAGACCTGCTAAAGTAGGGAAAGGGGAAGTGTACTGGGTTTGAATGGACCCCAAAGCTTTTAGTTGTGAACACACACACTTTTACATTTACCAGGACTAAGATTAGAACTCCTACCTAACTAGTTGTTTGTACTATCATGTTATGCAGTTATCACACATGCCACAGAGCTTACAGGGCTGAGGCCTGATGGAAGGCACTTCTAAGATAACTGATATCTGCAGGACTGCTAAAGTAGGGAAAGGGAATGTTTACTGGGTTTGAATGGACCCAAAAGCTTTTAGTTGTGAACACACACTTTTACATTTGCCAGGACTAAGATTAGAACACCTATCTAACTAGTTATTTGTCCTATAATGTTATGCAGTTATCACACATACCACAAAGTTTACTGGGCTGAGGCCTGACGGAAGGCACTTCTAAGATGACTGATATCTGCAGGACTGCTAAAGTAGGGAAAGGGGAAGTGTACTGGGTTTGAATTGACCCAAAAGCTTTTAGTTGTGAACACACACACACACACACACACACACACACACACACACACACACACACACACACACACACACACACACACACACACACACACACACACACACACACACACACACACACACACACACACACACACACACACACACACACACACACACACACACACACACACACACACACACACACACACACACACATACACACTTTTACATTACCAGGACTGAGATTAGAACTCTTACCTAATTACTTATTTGTACTATAGTGTTATGCAGTTAATGTATGCACCACAGAGCTTATAGGGGCGGGCCTAACAAAAGTGACTTCTGTGGTGACAGACATCTTCAGGACTGCTAAGTTGGGGCAATGGAAAGTGCACTACTGACATTTCTCTAAGTGTATGAGCGTGCCCAGTGTGTCCTTCTACAGCACATGTGGGACTCTATTCTGGGGATTGTTGTACTCCAGTCCAGTTTGTTTTGTGCTACAGCTATACCTTTCAACCTGTTGGTGCAGGATGTCTGGAGATAGCCTATCAAAATGTGGGGACAATGGGCCATACAATGATTGTGACAATTTCTCTCAGTAATGTATTGGTTGCTAGGGTTACAGGGTTTGATTTAGCAGACATCTGTCATATATGCCATTTGACACTGTCATGTATTGTTTCAGTACCTGGTGCCATACCTCTTCAGATCATCAAAGTTATTTACCAGAGGAATACAGGGTGGATAATGCACACACAAGGTTTATAGGCCAAATGCTATGCATTCTTGCACAATCCAGCCTGTTGAGGAGTTTGCCTACAAGCAATTGACTGCTGTTGCTATGAAAATGGTCCAGCACCTTGGGGATATATTACAATGGTGGAATCTCTGTGCATTTATGTTATGGTATGGTCTGATTTCCAGTCCACAGTTGGGTAATATAACTCAGACAGGATCAGGGTGACAGGCAGACTCCAGATAGATTTGTATCAGGATATGTCAGGGTTGTCCTGGGCACATATGATTGCCTATAGTTACCAGTAATTTGCACTGGGCTCTCCTCAATGGTTGACTGCACTTGGATAGTCTTGTGTGTGTGTGTGTCAGACTGTTTGACCAGCCTGGAGATGTGTGTTTCTCACACATATATGTATGGCCCACCTCATTTTGCTTGGATGGCCACATGTTGGGGTCAGGATGTTGCATAGAATAAGTGATCAGGGAGGGGTGTGTTACTCCCCATGGCTGTATCCCAGGGTTCTGTGGGTGCAGAAATGTCACCATCTTCCAGGGTTAGGCCTGCCTGCAATGAGTGCATTCCTATGTTTAAACTCCTAGCCCTGCCTGTCGACTGTATAGAGTATTACAAAATGCCCACATCCATGACTCATATATCTTGTTGGTTACCCAAACAACTGTGGTTTTCCAGGAAAAGTGTTTTGCAAGTCACTCAAGGCTGAAGTTAGATATTACTGACAGTTGACATTGCAGTTTCAGACTTCGTACCCATCAGACATTCCATGCTACTACAAATAATTCCATCAACTTTATAACATTATTAGAGCAGTATTTCACAGGTGTCCTTCTCTTTGGAACTTCATCACCCTATTATTCATGGTGTTGTTCCAATTTCTGGCTCCCTGAGGCTGAGAGGTTTGCTCCTATCAGTTGTCAGCATGGCCTTTCTTTGCATTTTGTGGACTGTGTTTATATTGGTGTTATGGACCCCATGACACTCCCTAAAGGGCACTGTGGGTGAGGCATAGACATTTGCCAGAGGCCTGTAGGCCAGGTGTGACAGATGCAGGCCATCTTTAGCAAGGCAGTGCATTCTGATGATCATATATTCCCAGGCTGCCGGCAGGAGACACCCCTGAGATGGCACCAGTAAGTTGACTGTGGGTGTTACTGACAATTGCTTTTGGTTACTAATGCACCATCACTTTGGGTGACAGCTGGATGCTGCTTAAGTCTAGGAACATGTTACTGCATTTCTATGGGACTATGGGAGGGTGACATGACTGTACACAATACACATCTGTATAGACTGTGCTGATATTTGCTTAACATTTTAGTCCCATGTAGCATAGTGGTATGTCCTGTCTTTCAGACTACAGGTATAACAGTATCAACCACAGGTCAGATTGTTCTGGCATAGACATTTGTAGTTTCAGACTTCTTACCTTTCAAAGCCATATTGCCACTGCCAGACCTGCTGTGTTATCACTGTGTAAAAGTCTGTGGGTGGGGATTTCATGGATGTCGCCATGTGGGGGCCTTTGACAGGCATTTCTGTATAGTTCTCTACAGCTGATCTGCTGTGTGGGGTTGGTGGTGAGTATGGTACCCCCACTTTGACATCCATGCATGTGGCCTATGACCCCCCCCCCAGTTATTTGGCTCACCACACATACTGCAGTGGTATTTGTCAACTAGGGTGGTACTGCATGGTGTGGGTAGGGCAGTACTGGGGATACACATCCTGCTGTCCCACAGAGCTGTCAGTTGTCTGCTGCTATCCCAGTTAGCCACCTTATTCCTTTACATGCTTGATAATACCACAGAAAATTCCAATCCATTAGTTTAATTTGTTACAGAGACTGGCTTACCTTGTGCCTGCAGCTGTTGAGAGGGTGGTGCTTGAGGGCTGACTATGTTGGATGCACACAATATGCTGCCTATACATGGTCAGGTATAGGTGGTGTGATGTTTGGCATCCATTTTACTGTGTGTGCGAGTCAGACAGAGAGAGAGATCAGTCCCTGGTGCCCTACAGTGTTAGTGTATGTGGTATGCCTTGTTTCTTTGCCAAGGACAGGGCATACTGGCATGCCTCCAGCTGCCTACAGTGGCAGGCTCAGGATGTTCTTCCTCCAAGTCCCTCTGTGCCTGGGGAGGCCTTGGCAATGGTGGGGCTGTGTGGCCATTTCCCATTTTGTTCCAGCTGCAGCTGTTTCTGCAGGATCATATTGTGTAGCATGGCACATACTATGACCATGTATGCACTTTTGCCTGGAGAGTACTGCAAGGCTCCACCAGATATGTCAAGGCAGTGGAAACGTAACTTGAGCATCCCAAACACACACTCTATTATTATCCTGGTTTGTGTGTGTGTGCCTCATTATGGCGTTCTTGTGTAGGTGTGTGTGCGTTTCTGATGGGTGTCATCATCCACGGCTCCAGTGCATAGCCAGCATCCCCCACTAAATGGCCATACAGAATTTCCCCCCTGGCAAACCACTGACACAGCTGTGAAGAATGCCAGATGTGAGACTCACGATAGCTTCCAGGGCAGTGCACACATTCATGATAATGCCCTTGGCATTGCACATGACCTGGCAGTTGATGGAGTGGAACCCCTTGCGGTTTATGTAGACCCTACCCTGGTCACCAGGTGGTGCTTTGATGTGGATGTGCGTACAGTCTATGGCACCCAGTACTTCTGGGTAGTCTGCTGCATGGTGGAAGAGATGCATATTGTGGGTCCTCTCCTCACGGGTGGTGGGGAATTTAATGTGCTTCGCGGCATGTGGTCATATGGCATCCAGGAACTGGTGGACTACCCTGAAAGCAGATGCCTGTGAGACACCCATGATATCCCCAGTTGGTCTTTGGAAAGTACCTATAGCTACTATTCTTAGAGCTACACATGCCTTGGTACCCACTGGGATGGGTTCCCCTCTGTTTGTTCTGGATGTGAGGCGAGGCCAGCACAGCTCCACAATTTACTGCAGTATGTCCCTGTCCACCCTGTAGTGCTCTACTATCTCCAGATCATGTAGCCCCTGGTAGGTTACCCTGGGCCTGAATACTCTTCTCCTCCTCATAAGTCTGGGTCAGTTGTCAGCAATGTCCTCTTTACCACCCTCAGCCTCCCGTACATACTGATGTATGAGGGCGACAGCAGCTCCTAACATTTTGTTAGTTTTGTCAGGTAAAATTTCCCTGTATGTGTACATTTTGTGGAAAAAAACAGACTGAAAGATGTTTGCACAGTTTATAGTGGTGTGCTGCAGATGCTGCCTGTGTGATAGGCTGAGTATGATATATTCCACCTGCCAGCTCTATTACTTGTATTTGAGTGCCTCTATTCTGCTATTTCCTTTTTTTTTCTTGTTCCACTTCCCATTTCCTGTATTTTTTTTTATTTTTGTGGTTTAAATCCCGGTGCACACCTCACAAACTCATTTAGGCAAGGTAAACAATGTTATACAGCCTCGGACATACCCCCTTGCTTACATATACACAGTGCTGCCATTTCCTGTTTTTTTTTTTAAGACCTGGTGCATGCCATGCAAACATGTTCAGCTGGAGTAAACAAAGTTATACAGCTTCAGACACAACCCCTTGCTTAGCTGGGCTTAGCTAAGTGCAAACCCGGGCAACAATGCTCCAATGTGCTTACAGCAAGCATGACACACACCCTTTTCATGTTAGTTGCTCCTCCTGCCTACACAATCTTGTTCTAGCACCTACACAGTTAGGTGCAGGTTTTGGACTTAGAATATTTTGTGATTTAGTAAATTTCCCCTCATTTGCATATCCCACTGCCTTAGCCCATAGATATTGCACTGACATGGCACCTTTCCCCTTGACAACCACTCTCCCTGGTATTGTTTTAATTTTGCATGTCATAGACTATAATGACAAAATGTAGATTTTCTTTAAACTTGGGTTTTCACATTTTTTTTTACATTTTCAGTACAATCATGTTTGTATGCCGCTGTGCTATGCTTAAACGGCCAAGATCAGCCACAAAAAAAATATTTTTTATTAAAGTTAAACATTTATTCATACCAATGGCTATATATCTGGCCATTGGCATGCCTAAAGATGTCAAAAACAAACTGAGAAAAGGTGCCCCAGAGATACCTTCACCAATAAGTAACAAAATGAAGCACTTGGAGCCTCCAATACTATGAGCTACGACTTTATTGAACAGCAAGAAACAACAGCAATAAATGCTTAACTTGTTCACCGCATTTTTCATCAACTTCTTCAGCAAAAAATGCAGCATACCACACTCCCCCTTTTTTATACACAGATTATTGCCTAAGTGAATCCAATCACATTAACCATTCACTTAATTGCTAATGAATGCAGTCACAAAGGGAGCTGTTTTGTTTAAAGAAACTTATGTGCAGACACCATTCACACAAAGGAATAACAGAAATAATTTATCTTTGATCTACTTAAAAATATATATATTACTATAAAATAATGTTAATAAATATCTACACGATAACCATAAAATACCCTATAAAGTTATAAAAATACTTTTGACGAAAAACGCGGTGAACAAGTTAAGCATTTATTGCTGTTGTTTCTTGCTGTTCAGTAAAGTCATAGTTCATAGTATTGGAGGCTCCAAGTGCTTCATTTTGTTACTTATGCCTAAAGACGTGAATACATGCTTTTATTTGTGCTGTCACGCCTCTGTTTTCTTTATTGCAGAAATGTGTTAATTTAGTCAGTGAACATATTTCTGCACTGACACTGTTCCTGCACGGAGGCCTGGTAGCTTCCTGAATCACTAATTCACCTCGATTGCATAGTTTTCACCTGCAAATGAGGTGATTAGCATGCCACATGGTCTTCCATGCAAGAACAGTGTAGACAGGCTGGTGCATGTCAGATCAGCTGTTTGCTAAATCACTTGGTGGCAGAACTCCGTGCAGGAGCCGCTACACTGATCCTGCACGGGGGTTTAACTTTCATGAATCCCAGGGTTTGTATATAAATATAAATAGAAATGTAACTACTCTGTGTTTGACTGGAACATAGTATAATGTATAAATAATAAAGTAGTAAGCAAATGAAGCTTTTCTCCCCGGGCCTCCACTAAAAATGGGTATTACCCAATCAGAGTTTCATGGTAAACAAAGACAAATAAATAAAAATATAAATAAATCTACTGTCCTCTCCTACTGCTTGAAGTATATTACTTACTTTCTGAGACAACTGTAAGTAAAATACTCTTGAAGTTGGATATAATAACCTTATTCTATAAAGTATAATTTTATATAATTTTTTGAAGCGAAAAGTGTTTTGATTTTTTTGTCTTTACATCTTATTTTGTTGATGTGGATGACTACCTGTAATTTTTTTTTGGAAGTGAAAATTTCTGCCATTACATCATGGGAAAGTGAATGCAAAGTCTCATAGGATCATAGCATCATATGAGGTTTCTAGGATATTGGCCTGAGGCCCTTATAAGCCTAGCCAAGAGTTTAACCCATGCTTAGACAAGTCAGCACCCATTGCCCCTGTCCAGCAGGGACACGGGTGGAATCCCAGGGGTTTATTTTCTGTTTCCCATCCAGTTATCCAGGTTGCGCTTAAAATGTGTAAAGAGGTACTCTGCTTGACGTGGAGAGGGAGTCTATTCCATAGATGGGGGAGTCCCTGTGGCACAAATCTGTCCCGCCAACAAGTCCTGTTGATGTGACAGACCAGGTTGAGGCTGCGCATGTGAGTTACTCGAGTGGAGCTTGACTTGTGGTTATGCAGCAGCCCCATCAAGGTGGGGTCCATGATATCCTTGTATGCCAGACAGAGGTCACCTCTGAGGAGTCTGTATGAAACTGAGTAGAGGGATAGGGCTTTTAGCATATCGGTGTAGGGTAGATGTTTGAGGCCCTGGATTCTCCTGGTGAGGAACCACTATGGTATCTCTAGCTGCTGCATGTGCTTTGTAAGGTACATGCCACAAGTTGTGTTGTACTCAATAATGGTCCTTATAAGAGAAGAATACAGGGATGTTATGACCTCCTTGTCACTGGATGTGACACTCTTATTTATTTGCTGGGCCATGTAAAAGGCAACATGCTGGTCAAAAGTCAGGTTGCTTTCAAACTGGGTGCTCAAATCCCTCACGACTGATTGTGTGCTTAGGACGTTGTTATTAATGTGATAATTTGTGGGGACATCACTCTCTCCAAAGGGGGTGATGATGCATTTATTTGGTATTCAGCTTGAGGCCTTGTTTCTGGCATCAATCATTTGTCTGAATGAGGCCATCTTGGAGGATGTCCACATCATTAGGGGAATTGATGACAGCACCCAGCTTGAAGTCATCTGCAAACGTGGTCAGCCATAGCCCACTGGTTTTGGCCTGCAGCTCAGAAAAGTATATCCCAAATAACAGAGGCCCCAAGACCAAAGCCTGGGGTAGGCTGCTTTTTACGGGTCTACTGCTTGAATTGTCTTCCCCTATTTTGACTAGGTGGGTTCTATCAGTGAGCCAGTTTGCTAAATATTTGGTAACATATGGATCAATGCCTAGTTGAGAGAGTCTATCTATTACACCCAAGTGAGGAATAGTGTCAAAGACTATGGCTGGGTCAAAGTAGGCAGTGTGCAGTCTTCCTCTTGTCCATGGTTTTGGTGATTGTCTCAAAGAAGTCAACCAAATTTAGCAGACATGACCTCCCATTGACAAAGCCAAACTGTGTGAGATCAAGTATTTGGAGGTTGCCAATGTCCTTGTTAATGAGGTCCATGATAATCCGTTCCATGACCTTGCAGATTAGGCTAGTTAGGCTGATGGGTCTATAATTTCCCTGATCGGTGGATTCTCCACCTTTATGCAGAGGGATGACAGTGGCTGTCTTCCACTCAGCTGTGACAAAGCTGGCACTCAGGCTTTGGTTGAACAGGGCACCTAATGGTGCTGCAAGTTCCTGCCTGAGTTCATGTAGGATGCAGGCTGGGGTGTTATCAGGTCCCATGGAGGCTGTATTTTATGCCTTTGAGACAGGTTCATAGGTAGGTACTAGGCTATCGGCCCAAGGGCCTATGTAAGCCTACCCAGCAAGGTTCCATAGCTTACGCCACCCAAGAAAGTTATTTTCCTGTGCCACTGTCGAGCAGAGACACAGAAGTGATCCCCGTGGTGTATTTCCTATTTCCCATCCACTCATCAAGATTTTTCTTGAAAAGTGCTAATGAAGAACTTTGCTTGACATAGATGGGTAGCTTGTTCCAGAGTATAGGAAGTCTCTGGGACAGGAATCTCTCCCTCCAGCATGTCCTGTTTATTGTGGTGACAAGGTTTAGGTCCCTAGAGCGTGTAGCTCAGAGGGATTGGGATTTCTTAAGTGTAGCATGTCCAACAGCTCTGGGTTTGACATAGCTTTATATGTTAGGCAGAGATCACCTCGGAGTAGGCGATATGCTACGGAGTAAAGCTGGAGTTTTTTGAGGCGGTCAGTGTAGGGCATTTGTTTGAGGCCAGTAATCCTCTTTGTGAGGTACTTCTGTGGCCTTTCCAGCTGCTGCAGATGTCTTGTGAGGTACATTCCAAAAGGGGCATTGTACTCTATAATGGGTCTAATGAGTGATGACTAGAGGGGAACAATGACCTCTTTTTTCCTGGATGAGAATCCTTTTATGATGAGGTGTGCCATGTAGAAGGACTGCCTGACTACTGTGGTGATGTGACTATCAAAGGAGAGACTACTGTCCACCTGGATCCCAAGGTCTCTTATCACACATTCGGTGTTAAGTAGATTGCTGCATATGTTGTAGTTCATGGGTACAGAGTTTTTACCAAAGGGGATGACACTGCACTTTTTGACATTGAGCTTGAGGCCATGGCTCTGACACCAGGCATCTGTCTCAGTGAGGCCCTTCTGTAGGATGTCCACATCATTTGGGGACTTGACTATGGCTCCTAGTTCGCAGTCATCTGCAAAATTCATTAGCCAGAGGCCTTCTGTGTTAGCCTGTACTTCAGAGAAGTAGATACCAAACAGGAGAGGTCCCAGGATGGAACCCTGTGGTACTCCACTTGTCACTGCTTTGAGGTCAGATTTGGAGTCTGCAACTTTTACAGTGTGGGTTCTGTCAGTGAGCCATTTGGCAACTCATCTTGTGATGTAGGGATTTATACCTAGTTTAGTGAGTTTAGCTATAATTCCAGAATGGGGGATGGTGTCAAAAGCCTTGGCGAGGTCAAGATAGGCTGTGTGAACCACCTTACCCTCATCCACGGCTTTGGTGACTGCCTCAAAGAAGTCACTCAGGTTCAGTAGGCATGATCTGCCTTTCACAAACCTGAACTGGGTGGGATCCAGAGTTTGGAGGTTACCAATGTCTTTGTTTATGAGTTCCATGATGATACATTCCATGGCCTTGCAGGCTCATCAGGCTAATAGGTCGATAGTTCCTGGGATCAGTGGTGGCTCCCCTTTTGTGGAGTGGGATAACTGTTGCTGTGCGTCATTCAGTGGGCACAAAGCCTGATGAAAGGCTATTATTGAACATGGTGCTTAAGTGGGGAGCCAGTTAGTTCGGAAGTTCATGTAAAACGCAGCCTGGGATGTTGTCCGGTCTGATGGATGCTGTGTTTTTGGCTTTATAGAGTGCAGCTTTTACCTGCATAGTTGTGATTACAGGGACTCTGCATTCTTCCTGTATAGATATGGGCCCTTCTCTAGGGGGTGAGATGGGGGTAAAGTTAGCACTGAACCGATCTGCCAGGATGTTGGCAATATCAGTTGGTTCTGTAATTTTCCTGCCTTTGTGCTGTAAATTAGAGCAGATCTGGGTGTTGCCATCTAGATTCTTGACATAGCTATAGAATGCTTTGTGGTTGTCCTTGGATTTAGTGGTGATTTTGTTTTCATAGCTAGCTTGGAGGATCTTATAAGGGATCTCAGCTTCTTACTGAGGCTGACAAGGGAGCTCTTCCACTCATGGGATTTTACTCTCTTTTGTAACAGTTTCTTCCTTCTGTTATACAGTTTGTTTATGGCAGGGGACCACCAGATTTGCTTCCTTTTTTTGGAGGATAGCATCTTGGTTCTGTTTGGGATAGCACGATCCATGCACTCATGTAAGTGCTTATAGAGTGCATTTGTGTAGGATTCAGCAGTTGTAACTGTATTGTCCATCTGCATGGGTGTCATGAAGTTCACCACTTCTGTCTTAAGAAGCATGAAGTTGGCTTTGGATAAATTTTTTACTGTGGTTTCCTTAATGGGGGGTGGGGGCGGGATGTGGATATCAAGGATGATAAGCTTATGGTCAGATCGGACCAACAAGGAGTTGACTTCAGGTGTGGAACACCGGTCACTCATGTTGGTAGTGACTAGGTCTAGGATATTGTTGCCCGTGGTGGGGGTGTGGATAACTTGAGCTAGGGCATTGGAGTTTATGAATTCCAGAAAACGTTGAGCTAAGGAGTTGGTACATGAGTAGTTTTCCCAGTTAATGGTGGGGTAGCTGATGTCATCCATTATTAGGGTGTTTGGTTGAACCCTAATATTTTCCAGTACATCAAGAAAAGAGGAGTGGGAATCCTGGGGCATGGTGGGGGATCTGTAGCAAGCTACAATTTGGATTGCAGTTTTGCCCAGAGTTAGTTGCACTTGGATAACCTCGGATGCATTATGCTGAGCAACTAGCCTGGAGGTGTGGATATCCTTAATGAATATGGACACACCTCCGCCTTTGGTATTTCTGTTCAGGTTACATGGCCGAAAAGTGTGGCATGAGTTATAGCCTGGTAGTGCAGGGGTACTCTCTGGAGCCTTGAACCAGGTCTCAGTCACTGCACAGATATCGATGTTCTCCATTTTAAGGAGTGCCTCGAGTGAGTGCATTTTGAGATTTAGACTTCTAGCATTGAGTAGCATTATCCTCAGTTTTTGCTTAACTGTTCCTGTTATGGTGGTGAATTTGTTATTTGAACCCTGCCTAAAAAAGGCACTATAGGGGCAGCAAGAGCCTTAGCCAGTATCCGAAATCCCAGGAGCGACAGGTGCAGGCCATCTGTGGCAAAGCATCGTGGTCTGTCGACCATGTCATCCCAAGCAGACAGATACTGGATCCCCTTAGAATGACACCAGAAGATTAGCCAATTGTTGAAGTCAATCATTTTGTCCTTGTACTGCGGTATCATTCTGGGCTATGACAGAATACTACTCAGGCCTAGGGTCATACCTGCCTGGGCTACAAGATCGGAGAGCTCTTCCATGTCTCTTTTCATGTAGTCCAGGGAGGTACGCCTCAGGTCATTCACACCAACATGGACAATGACAGAGTCATATTTGTACTTGTTGTGGAGTGACCTGAGTGCGTGGGTTATGTGGCAGATCCTGGCACCCGACAGGCAGCTGACAGTGACTTTCTCCTTGTCTAGCCTGGTGAGTGGGACATCAGTGTGCCTGACTATAGAGTCACCTATGACTAGTGTGTTGGGTACATTGTTTTGTCTTATTGGCTGTGGTTGAGTGGCACACTGAGTTTGTGGGCTATATGTCATTTGGGTAGTGTTGGGGGATGGAGGTTGCTTGTGTTTCTGCTTTGAAGGTTTCTGTTGCTTAGATTATTATTATTGAGAACCTCCGCAAATGTTTTTGTGTTACTGTGCGTGGATTTTGGTGGTGTAGATTTAGTGAGACTATGTGATGAGTGTGGTGTGGTGCAAATGTTTACCTTCTCCTCATGACTGTCAAGTTCAGTCTTGGTTGGAGAGAGCTTTACCTCCAGTTTGGCTAGATATGTGCATCTCTCACAGATTGTAGTGTTGGGTAGTAGGAGGAGAGGATTGTCTGTGTACATGAGGCAATTCTACATTGCCTCAAGATGCCCAGATTCATCAGATAGACAGGAGAGAACACTGGGAGCTGACCCTTGGACATGCCTGAATAAAAAACTATTTTCCTCTAGATAAGTGAGGAAAGTGAATGCAAGAGCTGTTTTTCTCTAAGCATTTGAGAAAAGTAAGTACAAAAACTGTTTTCCTCAGCAGTGATGATCTGTTCCCTAGATATAAGGGGAAGGGGGCAGGTACTGGGAGGTCATGATTTACTGATAAGGGGACAGAGGGAAGAAGTTTTCACTTAATCTGTCAGCCAGCAAGTTTGCTATATCTACGACATTTTGTATATGTGGTGTCCTTGACCACCAGTTCTGAACAGATCTGGGTGCTTCCTTTGTGGTTGCAGATATATGTGAAGAAGGCCTTATGATTGTCTCTGGTAGATGTGGCCAATTTCGACTTGAAGTTTGCTTTGGAGGATTTCACTAGTGCTCTTATTTGCT
The DNA here is from genome assembly GCF_019279795.1 of Protopterus annectens. Lineage (NCBI taxonomy): Eukaryota > Metazoa > Chordata > Ceratodontiformes > Protopteridae > Protopterus > Protopterus annectens. Next base: position 319,675,552 of record NC_056736.1, read on the forward strand.
TGTTCAGGCTAAGGAGACATTGCTTTCAATTGGGCATATTCTCCTTCTTGGTCTTGGACAGCAATTTTTTCCTTTTGTTATAAGGTTTATTTATTGCAGAGGTCCACCAGACAGGTTTACTCTTCCTTGAGGAGGATGATTTAGTCCTGTCTGGTATTCCTGATTCCATGCATCTATATAAATGCTCATATAGTGCTTTGGTGTAGATTTGGATATTGGTGCCAGTTCCTACAGAGTGGGAGGGGTCTGTGAAGCTGTTTATACCATCCCTCAGGAGGCTGTAATCAGCTTTGGAGAAGTTTTTATGTCTGATCTCAGCTAGACGGGGGTTGGGGGAGATGGTGACTTCGAAAGTGACTGCTTTATGGTCGGATCTTACCAGGGAGTACGATACTATAGGGATGCTGCAGTGGTTACTCGTGTTGGTTAATACCAAGTCCAAGATATTATCACCTTTTGTGGGGGTATCGACTAGCTGTTCCAAGGCATTTGCACTGACAAAATCGAGGAATCACTGGGCACGTGTTCTGGCATGAGAAGTTCTTCCAATCTATGTTTGGATAATTAAAGTCACCCAGGATCAGTGTAAAGGGTTGAATCTTGATAGATTCAAACAGGTCCAAATAGGCAGATTGGGCATCATGAGTCAGATTTGGGGGCCAGTAGCTAGCTATGATTTGAATAGGGGTCTTGTCAATGGTTAACTGCACCTTTAGTGACTCCCGTGCCTCATACTGTTTGACCAGCATGGAGGCTGTATGTATATCTTTAATGTACCTAAATTAATGTATTAAGGCTGCTATATTACCATTAGATATGCATCAATACACGCTTCTTACATCCTGGAAAAATATGTTGTTAACTAGGTCTTGAAGGTTGAGCACCTTGCACTGAAAACTAACGTTTATGATGACATAATAGTGAAACCACACTGTACGTAAGAAGATGCTTTTCTGAAGAAGTTAAGTTTATTTTTATGTACCCAGAACAGCTTGCAATTATATGTAAGTAATTGGTCCGTCTCTACTTTTACACCATTTTGTGGGTGTGGTTACAAACAAAAATTGAGAGGATAGTGAAGCTAAGAAATCAAACAAGACATTATAACATTCTATTTATTTCAAAATCACCCACATCTTTAATAAAATAAGTGAAAATGGAAATTAAATGAACTCAGTAACAATGTTGCTTCAGAAACTAAGCAAAAACATTTTAAGCAGAGCTCATAGGTTCATAGGTTCATAGGTGTGTACTAGGCTAATGGCCCTGGAGCCTTTACAAGCCTAGCCCATAGGATTACCCTGGCACCGTGCCACCCAACCTTAGTTCCTAGTGTCTCTGTCGAGTAGAGCCATTGGAGTGATCTCCGGGGTAAATTTTCTATTTCCCATCCACTCATCAAGATTTCTCTTGAAGAGGGCCAGCGAGGTGCTCTGCTCGACATGCATGGGAAGTCTATTCCATAGCATGGGCAGTCTCTGGGTTATGAACCTGTCCCTCCAACATGTTCTGTTGATTGTGGTAATGAGGTTGAGGTCTCTGGAGCATGTGGAGTGGAGGGATTGGAATTTCTTTAGATGTAGCATTTCTAACAGAGCTGGCTCAGACATGGCTTTGTAAGTTAAGCAGAGATCGCCTCTAAGTAGGTGATATGAGACAGAGAATAGTTGGAGTTTTTTGAGTCTGTCCACATAGGACAAATGTTTAAGACCTAGTATCCTCTTTGTGAGGTACTTTTGCAGTCTCTCCAGTTGTTGCAGGTCTCTAGTGAGGTACATGCCAAATGGGAAATTGTACTCGATGACTGGCCTAATGAGGGAAGAGTAGAGGGAGACAATGACCTCTTTCTTCCTGGATGCAAAACCCTTAGTAATGAGATGTGCCACATAGAAGGATTTTCTGACCAGAGTGCCAACTTGGTGGTCAAAAGAGAGGTTGCTGTCAACCTGTGTTCCCAGATCTCTTATAACCCCTTCTGTGTTCAGTGGACTACCATCAATGTGGTAATTCAAGGAAACTGGGTTTTTCCAAAGGGGATGAAGACACATTTTTTGGCATTGAGCTTAAGGCCATGGTTCTGACACCAGTCATTGGTCTCATTGAGGCCTTTTTGTAGGATGTCAACATCACTTGGGGAGTTAATAATAGCTCCCAACTTGCAATCATCTGTGAACTTTGTCAGCCAGAGTCCCTTCGTGTTGGCCTGGACTTCAGAGAAGTAGATACCAAACA